>NC_091190.1:36571152-36602884 GCF_040958095.1 Procambarus clarkii
TGACTGTCACCCACCCCAGGTGACTGTCACCCACCCCAGGTGACTGTCACCCACCCCAGGTGACTGTCACCCACCCCAGGTGACTGTGTCACCCACCCCAGGTGACTGTTCACACCCCAGGTGACTGTCACCCACCCAGGTGACTGTCACCCACCCCAGGGACTGTGTCACCCACCCCAGGTGACTGTCACCCACCCCAGGTGACTGTCACCCACCCCAGGTGACTGTGTCACCCACCCCAGGTGACTGTCACCACCCCAGGTGACTGTCACCCACCCCAGGTGACTGTCACCCACCAGGTGACTGTCACCCACCCCAGGTGACTGTCACCCACCCCAGGTGACTGTCACCCCCCAGGTGACTGTCACCCACCCCAGGTGACTGTGTCACCCACCCCAGGTGACTGTCACCCACCCCAGGTGACTGTCACCCACCCAGGTGACTGTCACCCACCCCAGGTGACTGTCACCCACCCCAGGTGACTGTCACCCACCCCAGGTGACTGTCACCCACCCCAGGTGACTGTGTCACCCACCCCAGGTGACTGTCACCCACCCCAGGTGACTGTCACCCACCCCAGGTGACTGTCACCCACCCAGGTGACTGTCACCCACCCCAGGTGACTGTCACCACCCCAGGTGACTGTCACCCACCCCAGGTGACTGTCACCCACCCCAGGTGACTGTCACCCACCCCAGGTGACTGTGTCACCCACCCCAGGTGACTGTGTCACCCACCAGGTGACTGTCACCCACCCCAGGTGACTGTCACCCACCCCAGGTGACTGTCACCCACCCCAGGTGACTGTCACCCACCCCAGGTGACTGTCACCCACCCCAGGTGACTGTCACCCACCCCAGGTGACTGTCACCCACCCCAGGTGACTGTCACACCCCAGGTGACTGTCACCCACCCCAGGTGACTGTCACCCACCCCAGGTGACTGTCACCCACCCAGGTGACTGTCACCCACCCCAGGTGACTGTCACCCACCCCAGGTGACTGTCACCCACCCCAGGTGACTGTCACCCACCCCAGGTGACTGTCACCCACCCAGGTGACTGTGTCACCCACCCCAGGTACTGTGTCACCCACCCCAGGTGACTGTGTCACCCACCCCAGGTGACTGTCACCCACCCCAGGTGACTGTCACCCACCCCAGGTGACTGTCACCCACCCCAGGTGACTGTCACCCACCCCAGGTGACTGTCACCACCCCAGGTGACTGTCACCCACCCCAGGTGACTGTCACCCACCCCAGGTGACTGTCACCCACCCCAGGTGACTGTCACCCACCCCAGGTGACTGTCACCCACCCCAGGTGACTGTGTCACCCACCCCAGGTGACTGTCACCCACCCCAGGTGACTGTGTCACCCACCCCAGGTGACTGTGTCACCCACCCCAGGTGACTGTCACCCACCCCAGGTGACTGTCACCCACCCCAGGTGACTGTCACCCACCCCAGGTGACTGTCACCCACCCCAGGTGACTGTCACCCACCCCAGGTGACTGTCACCCACCCCAGGTGACTGTGTCACCCACCAGGTGACTGTGTCACCCACCCCAGGTGACTGTCACCCACCCCAGGTGACTGTCACCCACCCCAGGTGACTGTCACACCCCAGGTGACTGTCACCCACCCCAGGTGACTGTCACCACCCCAGGTGACTGTGTCACCCACCCCAGGTGACTGTCACCCACCCCAGGGACTGTGCACCCACCCCAGGTGACTGTCACCCACCCCAGGTGACTGTCACCCACCCCAGGTGACTGTCACCCACCCCAGGTGACTGTCACCCCCCAGGTGACTGTCACCCACCCCAGGTGACTGTGTCACCACCCCAGGTGACTGTCACCCACCCCAGGTGACTGTCACCCACCCCAGGTGACTGTCACCACCCCAGGTGACTGTCACCCACCCCAGGTGACTGTGTCACCCACCCAGGTGACTGTCACCCACCCCAGGTGACTGTCACCCACCCCAGGTGACTGTCACCCACCCCAGGTGACTGTCACCCACCCCAGGTGACTGTCACCCACCCCAGGTGACTGTCACCCACCCCAGGTGACTGTCACCCACCCCAGGTGACTGTCACCACCCCAGGTGACTGTCACCCACCCCAGGTGACTGTCACCCACCCCAGGTGACTGTCACCCACCCCAGGTGACTGTCACCCACCCCAGGTGACTGTCACCCACCCCAGGTGACTGTCACCCACCCCAGGTGACTGTCACCCACCCCAGGTGACTGTCACCCACCCCAGGTGACTGTCACCCACCCCAGGTGACTGTCACCCACCCCAGGTGACTGTGTCACCCACCCCAGGTGACTGTCACCCACCCCAGGTGACTGTCACCCACCCCAGGTGACTGTCACCCACCCCAGGTGACTGTCACCCACCCCAGGTGACTGTCACCCACCCAGGTGACTGTCACCCACCCCAGGTGACTGTCACCCACCCCAGGTGACTGTCACCCCCCAGGTGACTGTCACCCACCCCAGGTGACTGTCACCCACCCCAGGTGACTGTCACCCACCCCAGGTGACTGTCACCCACCCCAGGTGACTGTGTCACCCACCCAGGTGACTGTCACCCACCCCAGGTGACTGTGTCACCCACCCCAGGTGACTGTCACCCACCCCAGGTGACTGTGTCACCCACCCCAGGTGACTGTCACCCACCCCAGGTGACTGTCACCCACCCCAGGTGACTGTCACCCACCCCAGGTGACTGTCACCCACCCCAGGTGACTGTCACCCACCCCAGGTGACTGTCACCCCCCCAGGTGACTGTCACCCCCCAGGTGACTGTCACCCACCCCAGGTGACTGTCACCCACCCCAGGTGACTGTCACCCACCCCAGGTGACTGTCACCCACCCCAGGTGACTGTCACCCCCAGGTGACTGTGTCACCCACCCCAGGTGACGTGTCACCCACCCCAGGGACTGTGTCACCCACCCCAGGGACTGTGTCACCCACCCCAGGTGACTGTGTCACCCACCCAGGTGACTGTCACCCACCCCAGGTGACTGTCACCCACCCCAGGTGACTGTCACCCACCCAGGTGACTGTCACCCACCCCAGGTGACTGTGTCACCCACCCCAGGTGACTGTGTCACCCACCAGGTGACTGTGTCACCCACCCAGGTGACTGTCACCCACCCCAGGTGACTGTCACCCACCCCAGGTGACTGTCACCCACCCCAGGTGACTGTCACCACACCCAGGTGACTGTCACCCACCCCAGGTGACTGTCACCCCAGGTGACTGTGTCACCCACCCCAGGTGACTGTCACCCACCCCAGGGACTGTGTCACCCACCCCAGGTGACTGTCACCCACCCCAGGTGACTGTCACCCACCCCAGGTGACTGTCACCACCCCAGGTGATTGTCACCCCTCAGGTGACTGTCACCCACCCCAGGTGACTGTCACCCACCCCAGGTGACTGTCACCCACCCCAGGTGACTGTGTCACCCACCCCAGGTGACTGTCACCACCCCAGGTGACTGTCCCCACCCCAGGTGACTGTCACACACCCAGGTGACTGTCAACCCACCCCAGTGACTGTCAACCACCCCAGGTGACTGTCACCCACCCAGGTGACTGGTCACCCACCCAGGTGACTGTCACCCACCCCAGGTGACTGTCCCCACCCCAGGTGACTGTGTCACCCACCCCCAGGTGACTGTCACCCCCCCAGGTGACTGTCACCACCCCAGGTGACTGTCACCCACCCCAGGTGACTGTGCACCCACCCAGGTGACTGTCACCCACCCAGGTGACTGTCCAACACACCCCAGGTGACTGTCACCCACCCCGGTGACTGTCACCCACCCCAGGTGACTGTGTCCCCACCCCAGGTGACTGTGGTCAACCCAACCCCAGGGTGACCTGTCACCCACCCCAGGTGACTGTCACCAACCCCAGGTGACTGTCACCCCACCCCAGGGTGACTGTCCACCCACCCCAGGTGACTGTTCACCCACGCCAGGTGGACTTGTCACCCACCCCAGGTGACTGTCACCCCCAGGTGACTGTCACCCACCCCAGGTGACTGTCACCCCAGGTGACTGTCACACACCCCAGGTGACTGTCACCCACCCCAGGTGACTGTCACCACCCCAGGTGACTGTCACCCACCCCAGGTGACTGTCACCCACCCAGGTGACTGTCACCCACCCCAGGTGACTGTCACCCCCCAGGTGACTGTCACCCACCCCAGGTGACTGTCACCCACCCCAGGTGACTGTCACCCACCCCAGGTGACTGTGTCACCCACCCCAGGTGACTGTGTCACCCACCCCAGGTGACTGTCACCCACCCCAGGTGACTGTCACCCACCCCAGGTGACTGTCACCCACCCCAGGTGACTGTCACCCACCCCAGGTGACTGTGTCACCCACCCCAGGTGACTGTCACCCACCCCAGGTGACTGTCACCCACCCCAGGTGACTGTGTCACCCACCCCAGGTGACTGTCACCCACCCCAGGTGACTGTCACCCACCCCAGGTGACTGTCACCCACCCCAGGTGACTGTCACCCACCCCAGGTGACTGTCACCCACCCCAGGTGACTGTCACCCACCCCAGGTGACTGTGTCACCCACCCCAGGTGACTGTGTCACCCACCCCAGTTGACTGTGTCACCCACCCCAGGTGACTGTCACCCACCCCAGGTGACTGTCACCCACCCCAGGTGACTGTCACCCACCCCAGGTGACTGTCACCCCCCAGGTGACTGTCACCCACCCCAGGTGACTGTGTCACCCACCCCAGGTGACTGTCACCCACCCCAGGTGACTGTCACCCACCCAGGTGACTGTCACCCACCCCAGGTGACTGTCACCCACCCCAGGTGATGTGTCACCCACCCCAGGGACTGTGTCACCCACCCCAGGTGACTGTCACCCACCCAGGTGACTGTCACCCACCCAGGTGATGTGTCACCCACCCCAGGTGACTGTGTCACCCACCCCAGGGACTGTGTCACCCACCCCAGGTGACTGTCACCCACCCCAGGGTGACTGTGTCACCCACCCAGGTGACTGTCACCCACCCCAGGGGGACTGTGTCACCCACCCCAGGGGACTGTGTCACACCACCCCAGGTGACTGGTCACACACCCCAGGTGACTGTCACCCAACCCCAGGTGACTGTCACCCCCCAGGTGACTGTCACCCACCCAGGTGACTGGTCACCCACCCCAGGTGACTGTGTCACCCACCCCAGGTGACTGTCACCCACCCCAGGTGACTGTCACCCACCCCAGGTGACTGTCACCCACCCCAGGTGACTGTCACCCACCCCAGGTGACTGTCACCCAACCCAGGTGACTGTCACCCACCCCAGGTGACTGTCACCACCCCAGGTGACTGTCACCCACCCCAGGTGACTGTCACCCACCCCAGGTGACTGTGTCACCCACCCCAGGTGACTGTGTCACCCACCCCAGGTGACTGTGTCACCCACCCCAGGTGACTGGTCACCCTACCCCAGGTGACTGTCACCCACCCCAGGTGACTGTCACCCACCCCAGGTGACTGTCACCCACCCCAGGTGACTTGTCACCCACCCCAGGTGACTGTCACCCACCCAGGTGACTGTGTCACCCACCCCAGGTGACTGTCACCCACCCCAGGTGACTGGTCACCCACCCCAGGTGACTGTCACCCACCCCAGGTGACTGTCACCCACCCCAGGTGACTGTCACCCACCCCAGGTGACTTGTCACCCACCCCAGGTGACTGTCACCCACCCCAGGTGACTGTCACCCACCCAGGTGACTGTCACCCACCCCAGGTGACTGTGTCACCCACCCCAGGTGACTGTGTCACCCACCCCAGGTGACTGGTCACCCACCCCAGGTGACTGTCACCCACCCCAGGTGACTGTCACCCACCCCAGGTGACTGTCACCACCCAGGTGACTGTCACCCACCCCAGGTGACTGTCACCCACCCCAGGTGACTGTGTCACCCACCCAGGTGACTGTCACCCACCCCAGGTGACTGTCACCCACCCCAGGTGACTGTCACCCACCCCAGGTGACTGTCACCCACCCCAGGTGACTGTCACCCACCCCAGGTGACTGTCACCCACCCCAGGTGACTGTCACCCACCCCAGGTGACTGTCACCCACCCCAGGTGACTGTCACCCACCCCAGGTGACTGTCACCCACCCAGGTGACTGTCACCCACCCCAGGTGACTGTGTCACCCACCCCAGGTGACTGTCACCCACCCCAGGTGACTGTCACCCACCCCAGGTGACTGTGTCACCCACCCCAGGTGACTGTCACCCACCCAGGTGACTGTGTCACCCACCCCAGGTGACTGTCACCCACCCCAGGTGACTGTGTCACCCACCCCAGGTGACTGTCACCCACCCCAGGTGACTGTGTCACCCACCCCAGGTGACTGGTCACCCACCCCAGGTGACTGTCACCCACCCCAGGTGACTGTCACCCACCCCAGGTGACTGTCACCCACCCCAGGTGACTGTCACCCACCCCAGGTGACTGTCACCCACCCCAGGTGACTGTCACCACACCCAAGGTGACTGTCACCCACCCCAGGTGACTTGTCACCCACCCCAGGTGACTGTCACCCCACCCCAGGTGACTGTCACCCACCCCAGGTGACTGTCACCCACCCCAGGGTGACTGTCACCCACCCCAGGTGACTGTCACCCACCCCAGGTGACTGTCACCCACCCAGGTGACTGTGTCACCATACCCCAGATGCTGTGTCACCCACCCCAGGTTACTGTGTCACCCACCCCAGGATGACTTGTCACCCACCCCAGGTGACTGTCACCACCCACAGGTGACTGTCACCCCTCAGTGACTGTCACCCACCCCAGGTGACTGTGTCACCCACCCAGGTGACTGTGTCACCCACCCCAGGTGACTGTGTCACCCACCACAGGTGACTGTTTCCCACCACCCCAGGTGACTGTGTCACCCACCCCAGGTGGACTGTGCACCCACCCCAGGGGACGTGTCACCCACCCCAGGTGGACTGTGTCACCCACCCGAGGTGACTGTCACCCACCCCAGTTGACTTGTGTCACCCACCCCAGGTGACTGTCACCCACCCCAGGTGACTGTGTCACCCACCCCAGGTGACTGTGTCACCCACCCCAGGTGACTGTCACCCACCCCAGGTGACTGTGTCACCCACCCCAGGTGACTGTCACCCACCCCAGGTGACTGTGTCACCCACCCCAGGTGACTGTCACCCACCCCAGGTGACTGTCACCCACCCCAGGTGACTGTCACCCACCCCAGGTGACTGTCACCCACCCCAGGTGACTGTGTCACCCACCCCAGGTGACTGTCACCCACCCCAGGTGACTGTGTCACCCACCCCAGGTGACTGTCACCCACCCCAGGTGACTGTCACCCACCCCAGGTGACTGTCACCCACCCCAGGTGACTGTCACCCACCCCAGGTGACTGTCACCCACCCCAGGTGACTGTCACCCACCCCAGGTGACTGTCACCCACCCCAGGTGACTGTCACCCACCCCAGGTGACTGTGTCACCCACCCCAGGTGACTGTGTCACCCACCCCAGGTGACTGTGTCACCCACCCCAGGTGACTGTCACCCACCCCAGGTGACTGTCACCCACCCCAGGTGACTGTCACCCACCCCAGGTGACTGTCACCCACTCCAGGTGGCTGTGTCACCCACCCTAGGTGACTGTGTCACCCACCACTGGTGACTGTGTCACCCACCCCAGGTGACTGTCACCCACCCCAGGTGACTGTCACCCACCCCAGGTGACTGTCACCCACCCCAGGTGACTGTCACCCACCCCAGGTGACTGTCACCCACCCCAGGTGACTGTCACCCACCCCAGGTGACTGTTCACCCACCCCAGGTGACTGTCACCCACCCTAGGTGACTGTCACCCACCCCAGGTGACTGTGTCACCCACCCCAGGTGACTGTCACCCACCCCAGGTGACTGTCACCCACCCCAGGTGACTGTGTCACCCACCCCAGGTGACTGTCACCCACCCCAGGTGACTGTGTCACCCACCCCAGGTGACTGTGTCACCCACCCCAGGTGACTGTGTCACCCACCCCAGGTGACTGTCACCCACCCCAGGTGACTGTGTCACCCACCCCAGGTGACTGTCACCCACCCCAGGTGACTGTGTCACCCACCCCAGGTGACTGTCACCCACCCCAGGTGACTGTCACCCACCCCAGGTGACTGTCACCCACCCCAGGTGACTGTCATCCCCCCAGGTGACTGTCACACACCCCAGGTGACTGTCACCCACCCCAGGTGACTGTCACCCACCCCAGGTGACTGTCACCCACCCCAGGTGACTGTCACCCACCCCAGGTGACTGTCATCCTCCCCAGGTGACTGTGTCACCCACCCCAGGTGACCGTGTCACCCACCCCAGGGGACTGTGTCACCCACCCCAGGGGACTGTGTCACCCACCCCAGTTGACTGTGTCACCCACCCTAGGTGACTGTCACCCACCCTAGGTGACTGTCACCCACCCCAGGTGACTGTCACCCACCCCAGGTGACTGTCACCCACTCCAGGTGACTGTCACCCACCCCAGGTGGCTGTGTCACCCACCCCAGGTGACTGTGTCACCCACCACTGGTGACTGTGTCACCCACCCCAGGTGACTGTCACCCACCCCAGGTGACTGTCACCCACCCCAGGTGACTGTCACCCACCCCAGGTGACTGTCACACACCCCAGGTGACTGTCACCCACCCCAGGTGACTGTCATCCTCCCCAGGTGACTGTGTCACCCACCCCAGGTGACCGTGTCACCCACCCCAGGGGACTGTGTCACCCACCCCCAGGTGACTGTCACCCACCCCAGGTGACTGTCACCCACCCCAGGTGACTGTCACCAACCCCAGGTGATTGTCACCCCTCAGGTGACTGTCACCCACCCCAGGTGACTGTGTCACCCACCCCAGGTGACTGTCACCCACCCCAGGTGACTGTGTCACCCACCCCAGGTGACTGTCACCCACCCCAGGTGACTGTCACCCACCCCAGGTGACTGTGTCACCCACCGCAGGTGACTGTCACCCACCCCAGGTGACTGTGTCACCCACCCCAGGTGACTGTGTCACCCACCCCAGGTGACTGACACCCACCCCAGGTGACTGTCACCCACCCCAGGTGACTGTCACCCACCCCAGGTGACTGTCACCCACCCCAGGTGACTGTCACCGACCCCAGGTGACTGTCACCCACCCCAGGTGACTGTCACCCAACCCAGGTGACTGTCACCCACCCCAGGTGACTGTCATCCCTCAGGTGACTGTCACACACCCCAGGTGACTGTCACCCACCCCAGGTGACTGTCACCCACCCCAGGTGACTGTGTCACCCACCCCAGGTGACTGTGTCACCCACCCCAGGTGACTGTGTCACCCACCCCAGTTGACTGTCACCCACCCCAGGTGACTGTCACCCACCCCAGGTGACTGTCACCTACCCCAGGTGACTGTCACCCACCCCAGGTGACTGTCACCCACCCCAGGTGACTGTCACCCACCCCAGGTGACTGTCACCCACCCCATTTGACTGTCATCCCCCAGGTGACTGTCACACACCCCAGGTGACTGTCACCCACCCCAGGTGACTGTCACCTACCCCAGGTGACTGTCACCCACCCCAGGTGACTGTCACCCACCCTACGTGACTGTCACCCACCCCAGGTGACTGTCATCCCCCAGGTGACTGTCACCCACCCCAGGTGACTGTCACCCACCCCAGGTGACTGTGTCACCCACCCCAGGGGACTGTGTCACCCACCCCAGGTGACTGTGTCACCCACCCCAGGTGACTGTCACCCACCCCAGGTGACTGTCACCCACCCCAGGTGACTGTCACCCACCCCAGGTGACTGTCACCCACCCCAGGTGACTGTGTCACCCACCCCAGGTGACTGTGTCACCCACCCCAGGTGACTGTGTCACCCACCCCAGGTGACTGTCACCCACCCCAGGTGACTGTCACCCACCCCAGGTGACTGTCACCCACCCCAGGTGACTGTCACCCACCCCAGGTGACTGTCACCCACCCCAGGTGACTGTCACCCACCCCAGGTGACTGTGTCACCCACCCCAGGTGACTGTGTCACCCACCCCAGATGACTGTGTCACCCACCCCAGGAGACTGTCACCCACCCCAGGTGACTGTCACCAACCCCAGGTGATTGTCACCCCTCAGGTGACTGTCACCCACCCCAGGTGACTGTGTCACCCACCCCAGGTGACTGTGTCACCCACCCCAGGTGACTGTGTCACCCACCCCAGGTGACTGTCACCCACCACAGGTGACTGTTTCCCCCACCCCAGGGAACTGTGTCACCCACCCCAGGTGGCTGTGTCACCCACCCCAGGGGACTGTGTCACCCACCCCAGGGGACTGTGTCACCCACCCGAGGTGACTGTCACCCACCCCAGGTGATTGTGTCACCCACCCCAGGGGACTGTGTCACCCACCCCAGGGGACTGTGTCACCCACCCCAGGGGACTGTGTCACCCACCCGAGGTGACTGTCACCCACCCCAGGGGACTGTGTCACCCACCCCAGGGGACTGTGTCACCCACCCCAGGGGACTGTGTCACACACCCCAGGTGACTGTCACCCACCCCAGGTGACTGTCACCCTCTCTAGGTGACTGTGTCACCCACCCCAGGTGACTGTGTCACCCACCCCAGGTGACTGTGTCACCCACCCCAGGTGACTGTGTCACCCACCCCAGGTGACAACACCTACCCTCTTGGACCTTCACAACACCAAATGGTCGCGGGACAGGTTGACAGGTCTGGCATGCCTGCACGTGCAGCCCGCCACGGCCCACCACGGCCCACCACGTACCACCACGGACCACCAGGGCCCTCCACGGCCCTCCACGGCCCACCACGTACCACCACGGACCACCAGGGCCCTCCACGGCCCTCCACGGCCCACCACGGCCCGCCACGGCCCACCACGGCTCACCACGGCCCTCCACGGCCCTCCACGGCCCACCACGGCCTACCACGGCCCTCCACGGCCCACCACGGCCCGCCACGGCCCACCACGGCCCTCCACGGCCCACTACGGCCCACCACGGCCTTCCACGGCCCTCCACGGCCCGCCACGGCCCACCACGGCCCGCCACGGCCCACCACGGCCCACCACGGCCTTCCACGGCCCTCCACGGCCCACCACGGCCCGCCACGGCCCACCACGGCCCACCACTGCCCTCCACGGCCCACCACGGCCCTCCACGGCCCACCACGGCCCACCACGGCCCTCCACGGCCCACCACGGCCCACCACGGCCCACCACGGACCACCACGGACCACCACGGCTCGCCACGGCCCGCCACGGCCCACCACGGCCCTCCACGGCCCTCCACGGCCCACCACGGCCCACCATGGCCCTCCACGGCCCTCCACGGCCCACCACGGCCCTCCACGGCCCACCACAGCCCGCCACGGCCCACCACGGCCCTCCACGGCCCACCACGGCCCGCCACGGCCCACCACGGCCCTCCACGGACCACCACGGCCTACCACGGCCCGCCACGGCCCACCACGGACCACCACGGCTCGCCACGGCCCTCCACGGCCCACCACGGACCACCACGGACCACCACGGCTCGCCACGGCCCGCCACGGCCCACCACGGCCCTCCACGGCCCACCACGGCCCTCCACGGCCCACCACGGCCCTCCACGGCCCACCACGGCCCTCCACGGCCCACCACGGCCCACCACGGACCACCACGGACCACCACGGCTCGCCACGGCCCGCCACGGCCCCTCACGGCCCTCCACGGCCCACCACGGCCCTCCACGGCCCACCACGGCCCTCCACGGCCCACCACGGCCCTCCACGGCCCACCACAGCCCGCCACGGCCCACCACGGCCCTCCACGGCCCACCACGGCCCGCCACGGCCCACCACGGCCCTCCACAGCCCACCAAGGCCCACCACGGCCCGCCACGGCCCACCACGGCCCTCCACGGCCCGCCACGGACCACCACGGCCCACCACGGCCCGCCACGGCCCACCACGGCCCGCTACGGCCCACCACGGCCCACCACGGCCCTCCACGGACCACCACGGACCACCACGGCCCACCACGGCCCGCCACGGCCCACCACGGCCCGCCACGGCCCACCACGGCCCACCACGGCCCTCCACGGACCACCACGGACCACCATGGGACACCATGGCCCGCCACGGACCACCATGGATCACCACGGACCACCACGGACCATCACGGCCCGCCACGGCCCGCCACGGACCACCACGGATCACCACGGACCACCACGGGACACCACGGACCACCTCGGATCACCACGGATCACCACGGACCACCACGGGACACCACGGACCACAATGGGCCACCATGGCCCGCCACGGACCACCACAGATCACCACGGACCACCACGGATCACCACGGACCACCACGGATCACCACGGACCACCACGGACCACCACGGACCATCACGGCCCGCCACGGCCCGCCACGGACCACCATGGATCACCACGGACCACCACGGGACACCACGGACCACCTCGGATCACCACGGATCACCACGGACCACCACGGGACACCACGGACCACAATGGGCCACCATGGCCCGCCACGGACCACCACGGATCACCACGGACCACCACGGATCACCACGGACCACCACGGATCACCACGGACCACCACGGATCACCACGGATCACCACGGATCACCACGGACCACCACGGGACCACCACGGCCCACCAGAGACCACCACGGATCACCACGGACCACCACGGGACACCACGGACCACCTCGGATCACCACGGATCACCACGGACCACTACGGGACACCACGGACCACAATGGGCCACCATGGCCCGCCACGGACCTCCACGGATCACCACGGACCACCTCGGATCACCACGGACCACCTCGGATCACCACGGACCACCACGGATCACCACGGACCACCACGGCCCACCAGAGACCACCACGGATCACCACGGACCACCACGGGACACCACGGACCACCTCGGATCACCACGGATCACCACGGACCACCACGGGACACCACGGACCACAATGGGCCACCATGGCCCGCCACGGACCTCCACGGATCACCACGGACCACCTCGGATCACCACGGACCACCTCGGATCACCACGGACCACCACGGATCACCACGGACCACCACGGGACCACCACGGGACCACCACGGCCCACCAGAGACCACCACGGACCACAACGACGAGGAAAAAACGTTGAGTGACTCAGAGGTTGGAATCTTGATCTTGAGGTTATCGTGAGGTTATCATGTGGTTATTTTGAGGTTATTATGGGGTTATCTTGATGTTATCTTGTGGTTATCCTCAGGTTATCTTGTGGTTATCTTGAGATTATTCTGAGGTTACCTTGTGGTGATCTTGAGGTTATCTTGGGGTTATCTCGAGATGATTTCGGGGCTCAGCGTTCCCGCGGCCCGGTCCTCGACCAAGGCCTCCACCTTTTTGTTACACATCCCCAGGAAGCAGCAGCCCGTGGCAGCTGTCTAACTCCCAGGTACCTATTGACTGCTCCTATTACTTACTATTTACTGGTAATTAAAGTTCACATGATGTTAGTAAACGAGCTACAAATATTAATGACTGAACTAGAAGGGCTTAGCTGCCGAGTTGATTTGCGTATGATAAATCAGGTGAACGTCCCGAGAATGATTTAAAATTATCGCCTGTTGGTGGTGTCGAACCCACGTGTAACCGTAAGTTAAGGAGACTGGCTCCCTGTTGATTATCTCCACTCTCTGAAAAAACATACAAAGTACCCACAGCAACGCTAATCTTTCCCCCTAATTAAGCTCAAATGAGTGAAATAACTTCGTATTTGGAGCTAAACTTACTGTGTGTTTAATGGGTCTCATGCAGCGTAACCACAGGTTAACTCTAGTACTAGATAATACGACCATAAATCTTTACAGAGTCTAACTAAACCGACCGGACACGATTAGCCTTTGTGGTGGAGATGACAGCGATGTCTAGGAGCCGTAGCACTTCGGATGTCTCCGATATTAGACGATACTAATTCACTAACTGCTGTAGGGACGAGGCCATGTTGTGGTGAGTCTCGGAGCCCAAGCGATGCGTCCTTTTCCCTCCATTGTGGAGAACGTCTGGAAAATTAGTCAACTTATTTATTTCATCTCGTTCACGAACGAGACAGTATTTGGCATCATTTTATGGCCTATTATTTAACATCAAATTCCAGAAAACAATTTTCCACTGTTTATAACACTGGATCGGAAGGTTTTTCGTGATTTAAAGCACATTTCATAAATGTCTTCGCCCACACACACGTGGTGTCCGGAGTTCGAGTCTCCCAGAGCCCAGGTGAATGTGACGTTCAGGGGCTAGATTCACGAAGCAGTTACGCAAGTACTTACAAACGTGTACATCTTTCCTCAATCTTTGACGGCTTTGGTTACATGTATTAAAGAGTTTACAAGCATGAAAACTTGCCAATCAACTGTTGTTATTGTTATAAACAGCCTCCTGGTGCTTCGGAGCTCATTAACTGTTTAATATTTGTAAACAAAGCCGCCAAAGATTAAGTAACAGTAATTACTCTGTCATCAAGACAATTAAACAATCAATAAGTAATTCGTACTGACACACGGAGGACAGCTTAATCAAGACAGATTACATTAACACAACTATATCACTCAAGACAGCTTCCCAAACAAGAATGTGTCACCTTACATAATTACGTTAATTACACTGCCTCACCGGACAGTTAATCACCACAACTAATTTACTTCACTGACTCTTCAATTAACCAATAAAGGTCACAATTAACCTCGTCACGCAGACAATCAAACACGATAACACTACATCCCGTCCTCTTAAAGTAATGTCGCTTTTCGCTCGTCTGCTATGGACAAAATTGAACATAATTTGAAATGAAATCAGCGCACGAAAGTGACCTACTGTCCCGTTTTCTGTTTGATTCCTCCGGCCTACTCGGTTAGGTTAGGAGGGGAAACTTTAGGTTAGACAGGGAAGGGTTGCTGAGCCACAGCAACGCATGGCCGGGTACAGCTAGTAGTAAATACAGAAACTCACCAGGGCCAACACGAGCAGTGACCTGCAACATTCTTAACCACCACGAGACATTGCTGTGACTGAGAGTGAGAAAGTTAGGGCAGTGTTCTCCGTCAGTTCTCCCAGACAACCCGTTTCTTCAAAGGTCGCAGGACAACAGCTCTAAAGTTCTTTCTTTGTTCCAACAAGCTCTAAAAATCGAACTTTTGTAGTAACTCTTACCCGGCATTAAGGGAAAAGTCTTTTGTTTGTTGCATGCAGTTTGGCTTTTCGGTTTTGTTGTGTGTGTTGCCGCCCCAGCGTGGAGTCCTTGCTATCGTACCCGTCAAAAAAGGACCTTTTTTCCTGAAATATTACTGAAATATTTCCATAAAAACTTTTTAATTATACTAGCTCCTCTCTTTTTTGTAATTTATCAAAAGCATAAAAGACGTCAACATTGAACTGAATAAAAAAAAAAATG
Source organism: Procambarus clarkii (assembly GCF_040958095.1). Lineage (NCBI taxonomy): Eukaryota > Metazoa > Arthropoda > Malacostraca > Decapoda > Cambaridae > Procambarus > Procambarus clarkii. Next base: position 36,586,727 of record NC_091190.1, read on the forward strand.
AACATCTTTAGATATGTAATCTTGAAACATCTGAGAAGAACTCCTCCTGAGGTGTTTCCTCACCTGCTTCTCAGAGTGTTCAGGGAAATGTTCATTATTCTACGCCAGAGTGTTCTTCATGAGAATGTTCTTGGCTCTCAACTTACTTGTTCCTCAGTAATATCAATTGTTCTCCACTGACGATGTTCTTGGTAATGTTGATTAATCTATGCAAGCGTTTTTATTGTGATTTATTTATATTCTATGTAGGTGTAGGTGTAGAGGAGACGGATGTAGGTGTAGAGGAGACGGGTGTAGGTGTAGAGGAGACGGGTGTAGGTGTAGAGGAGACGGGTGTAGGTGTAGAGGAGGAGGGTGTAGGTGTAGAGGAGACGGGTGTAGGTGTAGAGGAGACGGGTGTAGGTGTAGAGGAGGAGGGTGTAGGTGTAGAGGAGACAGGTGTAGAGGAGACGGGTGTAGGTGTAGAAGAGACGGGTGTAGGTGTAGAGGAGACGGGTGTAGGTGTAGAGGAGACGGGTGTAGGTGTAGAAGAGACGGGTGTAGGTGTAGAGGAGACGGGTGTAGGTGTAGAGGAGACGGGTGTAGGTGTAGAAGAGACGGGTGTAGGTGTAGAGGAGACGGGTGTAGGTGTAGAGGAGACAGGTGTAGGTGTAGAGGAGACGGGTGTAGGTGTAGAGGAGACGGGTGTAGGTGTAGAGGAGAAGGGTAGAGGTGTAGAGGAGACGGGTGTAAATGTAGAGGAGACGGGTGTAGGTGTAGAGGAGACAGGTGTAGGTGTAGAGGAGACGGGTGTAGGTATAGAGGAGACGGGTGTAGGTGTAGAGGAGACGGGTGTAGGTGTAGAGGAGACGGGTGTAGGTGTAGAGGACACGGGTGTAGGTGTAGAGGAGACGGGTGTAGGTGTAGAGGAGACGGGTGTAAGTGTAGAGGAGACGGTTGTAGGTGTAGAGGAGACGGTTGTAGGTGTAGAGGAGGTGGGTGTAGGTGTAGAGGAGAAGGGTGTAGGTGTAGAGGAGACGGGTGTTGGTGTAGAAGAGACAGGTGTAGAGGTGGGTGTAGGTGTAGAGGAGACGGGTGTAGGTGTAGAAGAGACAGGTGAAGGTGTATAAGAGACAGGTGTAGGTGTAGAAGAGACAGGTGTAGGTGTAGAGGTGGGTGTTGGTGTAGAGGAGACGGGTGTAGGTGTAGAGGAGACGGGTGTAGGCGTAGAAGAGACAGGTGAAGGTGTAGAAGAGAACAGGTGTAGGTGTAGAAGAGACAGGTGTAGGTGTAGAAGAGACAGGTGTAGGTGTAGAGGTGGGTGTAGGTTTGGAAGAGACAGGTGTAGGTGTAGAAGAGACAGGTGTAGAGGTGGGTGTAGGTGTAGAGGAGACGGGTGTTGGTGTAGAGGAGGAGGGTGTAGGTGTGGAGGAGACGGTTGCAGGTGTAGAGGAGACGGGTGTAGGTGTAGAGGAGACAGGTGTAGGTGTAGAGGAGATGGGTGTAGGTGTAGACGGGATGGGTGTAGGTGTAGAGGAGACGGGTGTAGGTGTAGAGGAGACAGGTGTAGGTGTAGAGGAGATTGGTGTAGGTGTAGACGGGATGGGTGTAGGTGTAGAGGAGACGGGTGTAGGTGTAGAGGAGACGGGTGTAGGTGAAGTGGAGGAGGGTGTAGGTGTAGAGGAGACGGGTGTAGGTGTAGAGGAGACGGGTGTAGGTGTAGAGGAGACACGTGTAGGTGTACAGAAGGTGGGTGTAGGTGTAGAGGAGACAGGTGTAGGTGTAGGGGAGACAGGTATAGGTGTAGAGGAGACAAGTGTAGGTGTAGAGGAGACAGGTGTAGGTGTAGAGGAGACAGGTGTAGGTGTAGAGGAGATGGGTGTAGGTGTAGACGGGATGGGTGTAGGTGTAGAGGAGACGGGTGTAGGTGTAGAGGAGACGGGTGTAGGTGTAGTGGAGGAGGGTGTAGGTGTACAGAAGACAGGTGTAGGTGTGGAGGAGACGGGTGAAGGTGTAGAGGAGACGGGTGTAGGTGTAGAGGAGACGGGTGTAGGTGTAGAGGAGGAGGGTGTAGGTGTACAGAAGGTGGGTGTAGGTGTAGAGGAGACAGGTGTAGGTGTAGGGGAGACAGGTATAGGTGTAGAGGAGACAGGTGTAGGTGTAGAGGAGATGGGTGTAGGCGTAGAAGAGACAGGTGAAGGTGTAGAAGAGACAGGTGTAGGTGTAGAAGAGACAGGTGTAGGTGTAGAAGAGACAGGTGTAGGTGTAGAGGTGGGTGTAGGTGTGGAAGAGACAGGTGTAGGTGTAGAAGAGACAGGTGTAGAGGTGGGTGTAGGTGTAGAGGAGACGGGTGTAGGTGTAGAGGAGACAGGTGTAGGTGTAGAGGAGATGGGTGTAGGTGTAGACGGGATGGGTGTAGGTGTAGAGGAGACGGGTATAGGTGTAGAGGAGACGGGTGTAGGTGTAGAGGAGACGGGTGTAGGTGTAGTGGAGGAGGGTGTAGGTGTAGAGGAGACGGGTGTAGGTGTAGAGGAGACGGGTGTAGGTGTAGAGGAGACGGGTGTAGGTGTAGAGGAGGAGGGTGTAGGTGTACAGAAGGTGGGTGTAGGTGTAGAGGAGACAGGTGTAGGTGTAGGGGAGACAGGTATAGGTGTAGAGGAGACAAGTGTAGGTGTAGAGGAGACAGGTGTAGGTGTAGAGGAGACAGGTGTAGGTGTAGAGGAGATGGGTGTAGGTGTAGACGGGATGGGTGTAGGTGTAGAGGAGACGGGTGTAGGTGTAGAGGAGATGGGTGTAGGTGTAGTGGAGGAGGGTGTAGGTGTACAGAAGACAGGTGTAGGTGTGGAGGAGACGGTGAAGGTGTAGAGGAGGAGGGTGTAGGTGTAGAGGAGACGGGTGTAGGTGTAGAGGAGGAGGGTGTAGGTGTACAGAAGGTGGGTGTAGGTGTAGAGGAGACAGGTGTAGGTGTAGGGGAGACAGGTATAGGTGTAGAGGAGACAAGTGTAGGTGTAGAGGAGACGGGTGTAGGTGTAGAGGAGACGGGTGTAGGTGTAGAGGAGACAGGTGTAGGTGTAGAGGAGACGGGTGTAGGTGTAGAGGAGGAGAGTGTAGGTGTAGAGGAGACGGGTGTAGGTGTAGAGGAGACAAATGTAGGTGTAGTGAAGACGGGTGTAGGTGTAGTGGAGACGGGTGTAGGTGTAGAGGAGACTGGTGTAGGTGTAGAGAAGACGGGTGTGGGTGTAGAGGAGACGGGTGTAGGTGTAGAGGAGACGGGTGTAGGTGTAGAGGAGACGGGTGTAGGTGTAGAGGAGACGGGTGTAGGTGTAGAGGAGGAAGGTGTAGGTGTAGAGAAGACGGGTGTAGGTGTAGAGGAGGAGGGTGTAGGTGTAGAGGAGACGGGTGTAGGTGTAGAGGAGACGGGTGAATTTTAACAGTAAATTAAAAAATTACGAAGGACCACCCGCTTTTATAGTAAAGAGGGAAACTGAGAAACTATGATCATTAGATAATTCCTAGATGAACCAGTAACTATGGATAAAATACTAGAGAATATGATCATAGAAATAATTAATGGGCTGTATAATTAAATGAATCAAAACCTCAAACACCTACATTGGGGGGGTATTACTGGAACTCAGTACGTCCAGGAACTAGTGTGGTTCGTTCACTAATCCAATGTATAATAATCTAATCCTATGAATATTTATCAAATCATTATCATTATCATTAATGGGAACATAGATTATTAACATAATAATAATAAACACATGTTAATCCAATAAACAGAGTTCTGCATGTAAAAGAGTACAGACAATAAATTAGAGGAATACAAAGGAATCTTAGCTTAATGGCGATTCTTTAGAAGTTAGTCACGACGCTTCCTCTGATTCTCCTGGACTCGGCATGGAACACTAGGAGTTGATTAACATGGGAAAGGACAGCTCGGAGAATTCTTCTCACACGCTGCAAAATAAATGTTTACAGTAGCAACAAATTAAACTACTGGATTTCTATGCTCCATAAATTAATATTATTGGTAAATGAAGGATAATGACCTGTGATTTATTGTTGTTTTACGTCGTCACGACAAGCTACCCAGCTATAAGTCTACACCCTATCAGATGCATCAAATAAGGATAAGATACTTAGCTAATATGGGCACTGTGTAAGTTTAGGCTTGCCGAAATTCGCGTCCCAGGCTCTGGCTTAGCCTATCCTGGATAATGACGCGCTTCACTGGCCGGTCACGTGGAGTCACAAAGAACCAAAATTTAACAGGTTCCGTGAATGACACTGACACCAGGTGAAGGTATTGTCTGCAAGGCTCTTCACGCCTCACAGTGGCGACTTTCTTCTGGAGAATGGATAGCGTTTACCCTGATGACTGGGTAATGGCGTCTCCTCGTGAGCAACACGTGAACAGGTCCGCTCGGGAGCGTTTCAGCACGTGCACTGGCGTCCTCTCCCACACCGCTCCACGTCCTGCGTTTATTAACCAAATTATTATTATGGATATCATCATTTCTCGCGGTTGTGCTTGAAATGCTCGGGTTAGGACGGGTTTATTATTTGGAAGAGTTAAATATTATTATTTGCCAGTGCTTTGATAGTAAATGTATAATGGAGAAGAATTAATGTCTCTCCCTGGCATTCACGCGTGACGTTAATTTTTATTACTAGATATCTGCTATAACTATAAACTCTCTATTTGGCTTTAGTTGGAGGTCAGTTTATCTGTAATTAATTATCACACAGAACACCGTTTGTTATAGAGAATCGAATTCAATTCTCAGGCACATTGGATATAAATGTGTTTATTACAATGAAATCTGACGCAATACAGGCATACCTCAGTTTAAGAGTTTAATTGGTTCCTGGAGACGCCTCGTATTCCGAAAACTCGCATTCCGAAGCTAATTTCCCCATAAGAAATAAAGGGAAATGAATTAATCCGTTCCTGACTACCCCAAAAACCCCACATCAAACTAAATTTTTATACCTAATTCATCTAAATAAACCTACAAAACTATGTTCAAGTTATTACTTACCTTGCTGCTGAATGCTGTAGGCGTATGGAAGATGGTGAGGAGGTGGGAGGAAGAGAGGAGTTACTGTTTGGAAGGGGAGTCCCCTTCCATTATCACATCAGGCAGTGAGGACTTCACTGGTATGCACACTCTGGCACATTTTGCCTGCATACCACTAGGACTTGCTTGTTTTACTAAGAATTTGTCTAATGACACTTGTTTTTCCCTACATTTTAGCACTTGTCTGTAGTAAGAAATCACATTATCATTTAAAAGGTCAATGCAACGACCTGCTACAGCTTTATCTGGGTGAGTTTTTTCAACAAAACTTTGCAGTTCTTCCCATACTTCACACATTTTCTTAATCAAGAAGGGACATCCTCTACTGCCTCTACTCACAGCTATTTTCTTAGGTTGAACCTTACCAATGGCTTTCTTGAGACCCATGGCAAGTTATATAATGACAACTTTTATGCTCAAATGGCCAAAAAACCGATAAAAAACTGTAAATCCTTGTGAAGAATTCAGGTGGGATAGTCACTGGACACGAGACACTGGTAAACTGAGGCGCGATCGCCATGCCACCACGCGCCAGTCGGCCTGTACACGTATCAACAAACTCGCGTCCCGAGGTAACCCTCGCCTTCCGAGACATATTTTTGGAGTAAATCCTGCTCGTCTTCCAAAAAACTCGCATACAGGGACACTCGCATTCCGAGGTACCACTGTACTGGCGTCGGGTGACGTAAGAATTCTAGCCTATTGTACAGATGTAATTATTAGTACATGTGAATTCTACGTTGTGTTAATTTTACTTACTACAATGATTAGTAGAATTAGTAATAATTAATGAGAATACAACAGTGTTGTATTTAGTGTTGGAAATTTCCAACATAACTCCGGGGGGAGGATTCTAGGGTCGTAGTGTAATGTGGAGTACTGACCTATCCCGAAGTTGGTATTAATATTAGTATATTAGTATGTTAATATGTTAGTATGTTAGTACACACATAACGAATGTCCCGTATTTGTCAAGTTAAATGGAACACGTTATTATGAATTACTTATAGCCTATACAATAATTAAAGATTTTAAATCACACAATTTAAACAACAGAATCTACTGTGATGGGAATGTCCTGGGTCATAGTGACTTGTAATGGTTTGTTACGTGACATCACACCGCAGTATCATCATGGTTGCTTAAATTGGGTGTAAAGTTATTTGCTCTTAGTTAAGAACTATAATAGGCTTGTAGTTTCCCTTAGTGGAAACACGTATTAATTATTGAAACATTAAATGATTAAGTTATCGGTAATCAGGAACTCTCTAAAGCTCACAATAAACTCAACAACTAGGGTCACAGTGACATGTAATGGTGTATTACGTAGCTGCTGAATCATAGGCAAACTCAGAATAAGTTCCTAAGAACTGATAACACTATTGTATAATTATACAGTAAAGTATTATTAGTCATTTAAGATCAAAGAGACTATGACACTACAGTAAGGTCACTGTCTAGGGTCGCTGTGACTTGTAACTATTGAGTTACTAGACAATAACATCACGCAGCATCACGATCACCCCAAGTTCAAATGAGGAAATTGAATTTAATGTACACTGTCGTGCAGTAGTCATTCTGACTGATGGTACAACTAATTTGCTAACTAGCTAAAATAATGGAAAAGTAGAGAACTGAAAAGTTTATTCATTAAAATCAAGGAAAATTCTGAGTTGACAGTGAGATTAGTAGCCTAGTCATTCTGACTTATGAGCCAATTAAATGGCAGCTCATAGGCTTGACACTGTAAACTTATTAATACGAAATCACCTTTACATGAATTTGAGTTTATTAAATCAGTCTCTATAAGTATAGTCAACTGTAATTAATGGTGAGTACAGATTAGGCTAGTACTCAGTTGACACTAACTAAAGTCCCCAAACCTACCTAAATAAATGGTTTAAATTTCTAACCTACCTAAGTAAGGGACTAAGCTAATTGTGAGCAAAAGGGTACTCGAATTAACATTGTGAGCTGTATTGAGCTCATTAACAGGTCGAGCTATATTGAACTCGTGAACATGGTGAGCTATATTGAGCTCGTTAGCAGTGCTAACAGGGTGAGTTACATTGAACTCGTCAACAGTGTTGACAGGGTGAGCTGCAGTGAGCTCGTTAGCAGTGCTAACAGGGTGAGTTACAGTGAACTCGTCAACAGTGTTGACAGGGTGAGCTGCAGTGAGCTCGTTAACAGTGTTAACAGGGTGAGTTCAGTGAACTCGTCAACAGTGTTGACAGGGTGAGCTGCAGTGAGCTCGTTAACAGGGTTAACAGGGTGAGTTACATTGAACTCGTCAACAGGGTTGACAGGGTGAGCTGCAGTGAGCTCGTTAACAGTGTTAACAGGGTGAGTTACATTGAACTCGTCAACAGTGTTGACAGGGTGAGCTACAGTGAGCTCGTTAGCAGTGTTAACAGGGTGAGTTCAGTGAACTCGTCAACAGTGTTGACAGGGTGAGCTGCAGTGAGCTCGTTAGCAGTGCTAACAGGGTGAGTTCAGTGAACTCGTCAACAGTGTTGACAGAGTGAGCTGCAGTGAGCTCGTTAACAGGGCTAACAGGGTGAGTTACGTTGAACTCGTCAACAGGGTTGACAGGGTGAGCTGAAGTGAGCTCGTTAACAGTGTTAACAGGGTGAGTTACATTGACCTCGTCAACAGTGTTGACAGGGTGAGCTACAGTGAGCTCGTTAGCAGTGTTAACAGGGTGAGTTCAGTGAACTCGTCAACAGTGCTAACAGGGTGAGTTCAGTGAACTCGAATTAACGAGGTGGAGTTTTGCATCATTCAATTATCATGGCGAGCAGTGCTCGTGGCATGGGGAACATTAAAGCGTTCGATTGTCATGGCGAGCAATATTAAGCTCGTACGCGCATGGGGAACAAGCACTCATATTATTACGTTAATTCTAAGGTGAGCTAGATTAAGCTCATGAAGCATGTTAATTAACAATGCTGATGTTTAACGATAATGCATTAAACATATTAGTTCTCTGTAAATTCGCTTACGTATTAGTAAGTTTGCAAGTTTGTTCGTGCTGCGCTCCTACACTAAATAAGCAGAAACGAAAGAAAAACAACTCAAACAAATTGATGCAAGTATTTATCACTAACTCTTAGTGCAGAAAATATGGTATTAAGAAGGTTTTCTTGGCAAACCTTTAAGCGCAAGTATAGTGGACCAGTAGTCCTAGTGAATTTATAATTACTGAAGTTGCTTGATGACTTCATAGTATTACTAAATTCAGGAAATGCCAGTGGCATTGAGTGCTAGATTCTCTAGCCTAACATTATTAATTACCTAGGGAGTACTAGATTCTCTAGCCCAACATTACAATTTACCTAGGAAGACTGAGTGTGGTCAATTACTACTTGTCGAGAATAATTCTAGGTCGACAGTGAATTCAATGGTTTGGTCGCTGTGACTTGTACTTGTTTGAGTACGGACCATTGGTTTTCACTGAGAGCTATGAAACATCTCGGCGAGTATCAATTGCACTACATTCAATCTGAGTTTATTACTCAGCTGTGTTTCTCCTTTTAGCTTGCTGCTGGAGAATTGATTTACTGCTGACTAATTTATTATTGTTGGCAGGCTTAGGCTTGTTCACATTCAGAACTTTATCAGTAAGTAAGTAGCCACCTGCAGATTGGAGCATATTCATTCCCAATCGTTTAACATGTCCAGTTATGAACTGGTAATAATAGTCGGCTCCTACTAGTACATCTACATTGTTAAGGCGGTCAGACGTTAACTTGTTGTCAGCCAAATTAATTTCACGTTCCTGCAGGAAGTGGGCTGTGTACCCCAGACCCTTAATATTTAAGTCTAAAGGTATTTGATCTACAACAATGGCTTGGACAGCCTTGGCATGACTACCTAGTAATACAAGCGGTTGAACTACTGAGTATTCATGGGTTCCTCGATTTATCATGAACCCTGACAAGTTTAATTTTACCTGTCCTATTGGTTGTAAATTAAGTGCCTCTGCTGCCCTTTGAGTAATGAAAGTTCTCTGGGAACCTTGATCAAATAGTCCACGTATGGTGATCTTGGATCCTCTGTTCTTCACTTGAAGTTGGGCAGTAGGCAAAGCAGCATCCACTTGAGATGCTTGTGAAGTTACGCTGTACACATCTCGCACCTTGCAGCACTGTATTGGTGTAATTCTCTACGTCCTATTCTAGGATTGACATAATTAGTCCTAACTAATTTGCACAGTGCAGCATGATGCTTGCCCCTTCTACACCTATTGCAGGTGTTCAGTGGGGTGTCACAGCTGTTAACATTATGTGGTTTGAGACACCTAGTACATTTGTGTAACTGTTTGAGTCGTCTGACTCTTGTGTCTCTATTAGGATAATTAGTACATTTGTACAGAGAATGTTTTTGATTGCAAAACAAGCACATTCCCCGTCCTACAGATCGTTTAGGGGTTACCGATTTAGGTAAAACAGTATTTGCAGGTTGTGATGGTTTTGCTGCTTGCATTTGCTTGTTATTTATTCTCTTGGGAGTACTTGGTGTACTCTGGGGAACCATTAACAGGCTCTTGGGAGTGCTCTTTGGACTATTAATCTAGTCCAAGTGCAGTGAAAAGCTCTGTACCTCAGGGTACAGTCCTTGCACCGCTGCTTTTCCTTATTCTCATATCAGATATTGACAAAAATACAAGTCACAGCTTCGTATCATCCTTTGCAGATGACACAAAAATCAGTATGAAAATTACCTCGGCTGAGGACATTGAAAAACTTCAAGCTGATATTAATAAAGTTTTCGACTGGGCATCAGAAAACAACATGATGTTTAACAGTGATAAATTCCAGGTACTCAGGTACGGTAAAAATGAGGACCTTAAACATAATACAGAGTACAAAACACAATCAAATGTACCCATAGTAGGAAAACAGCATGTACAGGATTTGGGAATAATAATGTCTGACGACTTAACATTTAAGGAGCATAACCAAGCAAATATTGCGACGGCCAGAAAAATGATAGGATGGATTACGAGAACTTTCAAATCCAGGGATCCCATCACAATGGTTGTACTCTTCAAGTCACTTGTGTTGTCCCGTCTTGAGTACTGTTCAGTACTCACTTCCCCCTTCAGAGCAGGAGAGATTGCTGAAATAGAGGGAATACAGAGAACATATACGGCACGCATAGACGCAATAAAGCACCTAAATTATTGGATCGTCTCAAAGCCCTCCAAATGTACTCACTAGAAAGAAGACGAGAGAGATATCAAATAATATACACCTGAAAGATACTGGAGGGCCAAGTACCAAATCTACACAGTAAAATAACAACGTACTGGAGTAAACGATATGGAAGAAAATGTAGAATAGAAACAGTGAAGAGCAGAGGTGCCATAGGCACAATCAGAGAACACTGTATAAACATCAGAGGTCCGCGGTTGTTCAACATCCTCCCAGCAAGCATAAGAAATATTGCCGGAACAACAGTGGACATTTTCAAGAGGAAACTAGATTTATTCCTCCAAGGAGTGCCGGACCAACCGGGCTGTGGTGGGTATGTGGGCCTGCGGGCCGCTCCAAGCAACAGCCTGGTGGACCAAACTCTCACAAGTCAAGCCTGGCCTCGGGCCGGGCTTGGGGAGTAGAAGAACTCCCAGAACCCCATCAACCAGGTCAACCAGGTCTATTAGGTCTCTTAGGAGCACCTGTGGGACTCTTAGGCCTCACTGATGAATCAGTGTTTGACTGATTGTTGTTACATTGATTATTAGCACCTTTGTTACCTAGTGACAGTGTCACTTTAGGAGTTTCAGGTAAGGAAACTGATGTAGGTACAGTTTTGGTGCATTCAGATTTAGCATTAATTGCCTGGTCTGCTGTATGATTGCTCATATTGCGCAAACCTGTAAATATATCCTGCATTGACAGGGTATTACCATTCTGGTATACATATAATTTATTAAGTGTGTCACCAGACAATTTTCTCTGGATGATAATTTTAGTCATCCACTCAGTAGTTGGGTGATCCACCTCTTTACTGAAAGAATTTATCAGTGACTCAAGCTGAAAACTAAAGGCTTGTAAAGAGTCAACTGATTGTTCTGGTGAAGATAAATTTAATAATTGGTGCACAAGGTTTATAATAGTCTTCTCATTGTTAGCACTTACTTTAGAAGGCTGTTGTGAGCAATTGTGACCATTACTTGTGTTGCTTAAGGCTTCTTATTTAGCCTCAGCTTTAATTATAGCTTCAACTGCTGCTGCAGCATTAGTTTTATCATTTTCTGGTTCAGATTCACTGATTATTGCAGCTTCACTTGTTTCATCTGCAGCTTCACTTGTTTCTTTGGGTTCTTGTGATAAGCTAGTTAATTCAGCAGCCTTATGTATTGAACTTATAGAATCCAGGGAACATTGAGAAGAGCTGTCTGAAAATTGATCAGACTCTGTAAACAAATCATCACATGAAGCTGTGTTAGATGAGAGGTTAGAAAATGAAGGTTGAACTTCAGTTGTGGATCCTGTGTAGTGATCAGTATTGATTAGAGGATTCTCCTCATCTTGAGGTAGTTCAGGTATTTCATCTGAACTGAGTGTTGACTTGGGTGTAGGTCTATTAATGATCGGCTCTATCCACTCGGCAATATCTTGTCTCGCAAGCACCTCCTTATATCGGTCTACCTTGTTTGAACGTAATGTTCATAGTTATCAAGATCAGATTCTGTTAGACGTAAGTGGTCTGAGACAGTATGACCGACTTGGAGTAAATTCCTGTGGGACTCGATTACAGTCTTTACATGATCATATTTTTGGATGGCGTTCCTTATGGAACTTGCTAGTTTATAGACGTCACCTGGGTCAGTTTCTACACAGAGATGACATCTGATAAGCAGTTCTCCTAGGCGAACTTGAAGAGTTCTCAAGAATCTTGCATTCCTTTCTAGAGGATTCATTCTTGCGGTAAATTGAGCCTGATAGGGCTTATGTAGCTAGTGGTATAGCTATGGTGTCTGCTCCTTGATGTAGAGCAGGTATAAGTATTGACAGCCTGGTATTTCTTGAGGCTGGTTGTAATTTACCTCATTTAGAGGTTAGCTACCTACCTAATAATAAGCAATTAAGATTTGAGTGGTACCTTGGTCTCACTACAGGTGTTCCTCAGCTTAGCTCTTCTAAATCAGCCTCGGATGGGTAGTGGACTTACAGTAACACTCAAAGACATACATAGAAAATATGCAATAAAATATAATTACACAATAAATGGTTAATCCCACCCTTGATAGGGTCAGCACAAAAGAATAATATATATGCCACTAACTAGCTCAAGCCTAGTCGTGAGAATTTCTACTTAAGAAACTACAACTATATTTAGTCTATGCTTGTGCCAAATTCAACACAATCACAGCCTAAATTGCTACCTAATAAAGGTTGGCAAAGATTATATTGTGGTGCAATAATGTGTAAATAATTGTGCTGTGTTTTTGTTTTTTTTTGGATTTTATATAATATACACTTGTATAATTATGCGTATAAGAAATTAAATGAACACAAGAGAATTAATTGTGTTTGGGCAAGTATTCTACTACCGTAAATATTATCTAACTCCTGAATGTACTCCTAATTGTGGAATAAAATGTTATCAGGGTTAGTAATGATTAACTAGTATGAGATCAGTAATTTATATTAGTATACTGGATCCCTAAATGTTAATGATCCACTGACTTGAGTGAATCAGTAATTATAACATGGATTCAGGCTATAATGGACAGTCTGTTGACAGCCATATATTGAAACATTGGTATAGCCTAAATGGTAACACATAATTGGTGTTAGTGATTAATATATGTTATGAGCTGTTGCTCCTGGTGACCTAAAGATTCTCACTTCTGTGTGAGGTGTAGGTCTAAATGTTGTGGGCAATAAACTATCCCATGAGTGCTACCTTATACATAAGTATAAGTAGCAATGTATTGGTGTGACTTAGGCTAACCTATGTGTTACGTTGTTAGTAGACACAATTAATTAAAAGGTTAGTCTAGCTTATATCACACAAGGATTAGTTATTATTAATTAGTATTTGTAATTATAATTTTATGCCTATCCGGTTCGAAGGACCATAATGTGGGACATTTGGGGCTTGAATCTAATTATTTAAATATTAATATAGTAAATTAAATTACGAAGGACCACCCGCTTTTATAGTAAATAGGGAAACTGAGAAACTATGATCATTAGATAATTCCTAGATGAACCAGTAACTATGGATAAAATACTAGAGAATATGATCATAGAAACAATTAATGGGCTGTATAATTAAATGAATCAAAACCTCAAACACCTACATTGGGGGGGTATTACTGGAACTCAGTACGTCCAGGAACTAGTGTGGTTCGTTCACTAATCCAATGTATAATAATCTAATCCTATGAATATTTATCAAATCATTATCGTTATCATTAATGGGAACATAGATTTTGAACATAATAATAATAATCATAATAAACACATGTTAATCCAATAAACAGAGTTCTGCATGTAAAAGAGTACAGATAATAAATTAGAGGAATACAAAGGAATCTTAGCTTAACCCTTAAAGTGCGCATCACTTCATATGAAGTGTAAATCGTTTTTACCAGTCAACTGCGCTTCACGTCATATGACGATTATGGGTACCTCGCACGATTTGAATGGCCCGCGGTGTAGCTGGGGGTCCCATACGCTGCCCAGGGGCTCTAGTAAACAGCGGCCATTTTGAAAAAAATCCCCGCTCACGAACCGAAGGCATGGGAGGCCTCAGTTTAGCGAGAGTCCACCATGGCGAGTGCACGGTCAAACGCCTCACGGGCACGCACCACTCAGTCCCTCACCCAGAGCAAATAGCCCACGAATTATTCTCTGAAGGTGAAGAAAGTGTGTTTGATGATTCAGACAACGATGAGGATTATACACAGTTGTCGGGTGATAGTAGCAGCAGCAGTGAAAGTGAGAATGACCGCCATGCCATGGCGAGGCCTCTACGCTCACCCATGCCTCCTCGGTCAGTTTCTACCCCAATTCTACCACGACCTCACAGTTCCTGTGGATATTTTCTGTTTGAGGGTGACGAGTCAGAGGGAGGTGACTCCTTTTCTGGGTTTAGTGACTCAGATCAAAGTTTTATTGAGCCTGTGGCTGGTACCAGTGGTGTAACTGGGCGAGAAATTGTCGCGTCAGCAGCATCTCGCCCGGCCAAGCGCCACCGCATGGCACCACATGAGGGACCAAGACCCTCATGTTCACGTGCATCCACCTCACGTGCATCCACCTCATGTGCATCCACCTCACGTGCATCCACCCTCAAGTGCATCCACCTCACGTGCACCCACCTCACGTGCACGTAGTCGCCGTGCTTCTCGCAGACGGTATTCAGCTCCTGGTCGCCGGTATGCATCGTTTCCTCGCTGTCTTTCCTCTGCATCTCGCAGGACGCCTGGTGTACTTGAGTGGAGTGATGGTGACGATTTTATTCCTAATATTCCTCACTTTGACGATAAAGATGTAGGGATTACAAACCTTTTCCCTAATCAAGGTGAGGACATGGCTGAGATGGAATATTTTACAGCATTCTATGATGAACCACTCATGGAATGCATTGTACACGAAACGAACCTGCATGCTGCTTACCTGATTGAAAGGGAAATCACAGAATTTTCACGACTGCAGCGTTGGAAAAATACCACAGTGGCGGAAATGTATGTGTTTTTGGCACTCTGTTTGTTGATGAAGCACTGTCACAAACATGCAATAAGTGACTATTGGAGCAAGGACAAGACAATACCAACACCTTTATTCGGGAAATATATGTCACGAGACAGGTTTCAGATACTCCTCAGGTGTCTACATTTTGGAAGTGTTCAGGACCGAACACCTGATGATAGACTGTGGCGAGTGAGGCACTACATGAACGATGCTATTGGAAAATTCAGAGATTTTTACGTACCAGCACAAAAGCTGGTGGTTGATGAATCTCTCGTACTTTTCAAGGGACGTGTTCCATTCAAACAGTACATTCCCTCAAAACGAAACCGATTTGGCCTGAAATTTTTTGTTCTTTGTGATTGTGAGACAGGATACGTGTTACACATGATTCTGTACTCGGCTAGTGATGTAGACATTCCCGGTAACGACGAACATGGATTCTCGGGGAGTGTAGTTAAGACCATCATGGCTCCGTGGATGAACAAGGGACACATTTTATACACAGATAATTACTATACAAGTCCCTTGCTAGCTCGGTTCTTGCTAGAAAATAGAACCGGATTGGTTGGTACAGTAAAGCCACAACGAAGGGAAATGCCTGTGTTTGACAACGACATTGCAGTTGGTGAGTGTCAGAGAAGGAAAAGTGATAACATTCTGTCAGTTCGGTGGAAAGACAAAAAGAGAGGTGAACTTGTTGACAACAATTCATGATGGAACAATGGTGAACAGTGGGAAAGTGAGCCATAAAACAAACGCACCACTATATAAGCCAGATTGTGTTTTAGACTATAATATCAACATGCGGTTGATTGATAAATCAGACATGATGATTGGCACTGCAGAGTGTGTGCGGAAGACATGTAGGTGGACGAAAAAAGTGTTCTTCCATCTTGTGGACATGAGCATGCTGAACTGTTTCAACATGTACCTTGTGAGAACTGGACGTAAGCCCACTTTCCGTGACTTTGTATTTGATGCTGCAATACAGTTATTAGGAAAGTTTGCAAAAGATGTCCCAGGTATTCAGCGGCCCATCATAAACCCACTGTTGCAGCATACTGGTACTCCACGCCTCGCTCACACTGAAGGCTTCCTAGCACACAAACTTAAGTATTTGCCACCTGGTGGGAAGCGTGCAATAGCCCAACGTGATTGCTTGGTGTGTAAAACAACGACACGTAGAGACAAGAAACGGAAGCTTGTGCAAACATGGTGTGAAACGTGTGGTATCCCATTATGTGCTGTCGACTGCTTCAATGACTACCACAGTCTAGAAATCTTCTAAGTGTGCTTCAAAGTGTGTATAGCGTGTGCGAGTGTGTAAATATGTAAACATATAAGCAGATAGCGTGTGCGTGTGTGTAAATATATAC
>NC_091190.1:36603384-36726379 GCF_040958095.1 Procambarus clarkii
AAGTGCTCAAGGAAAAGGCGTTTAGAACTATAGGAAGGTAAAAGCTTTAGTGATACAGGTCAAGGATGTACAAAACCGCGGAAGAGGGACTCTCCACGGGGGGAAAAGAAGGAACAACACGAGGAGAAACATTATAAATACGAACGGAAAGAGAATCCTGTAGGCAAGATAACCCGACAGAAAGAGGTAGGTGGTGAAGAGGAACAGGAACCGCAGGAGGGGTAAAAGTTAAAGCGCGACAGAGACGAGAGGAAGGATGTTGTAAGGACCGCGCAAGATAGCGAAGACAGTAGCGATCACGGCGGTCCTGGAGAGACAGGAAGCCAGTGTCAACATACAAGCTAAGGACGGGAGTCGAACGAAAGGCACCAGAAACTGAGGCGCAACCCTGTATGGTGCAAAGCATCAGGACGGCGAAAAGAGGAGAAGAAGCAGACGAGTAAGCAGGGCAACCATAATCGAGCTTAGACAGGACGAGAGAGGAATGTAAAGCAAGGAGAGTGCGCCTATCTGCCCCCAAGAAGTATGGGACAAGACCCGAAGGAGGGTAAGGGCCTTAGAGCACTCAACACGGAGGTAAGAGATATGGGGAAACCAGGACAAACGAGTGTCAAGGAATAACCCCAAAAGCTTCGCGGAATCTTTGTACTCAAGGGGATGACCATAAAGTGACAAAAAGGGACGAAGAAGAACGACCGTTTCCGCGTAAAAGTCATGGCACAAGTCTTAGAAGTAGAGAACTTGAAGCCATGATAGGTGGCCCAAGACGACATGGCATCAATTGCAAGTTGAAGCTGGCGCTGAAGGAGAGGCGAATCATCACCCTGACAGCAAAGGGTAAGATCATCGACATACAGCGCGGAGAAGACGCCTGAAGGAAGAGAGGAAAGAAGACCATTGAGGGCAACCAGAAAAAGAGTAGTGCTCAGAACACTACCTGGGGCACACCTTCGTATTGCTGAAAAGAGGCGAGAGAGCAGTACCAAGCTGCACCCGAAAGAAATTAAATGACAAAGAGAGATAATAAAGAGAGATGACAAAGAAATTAAATGACATAAAATGACAAAGAGAGACGAAGAACGATCCGTTTCCGATTAAAAGTCATGGCACAAGTCTTATTAGTAATAGAGAACTTGAAGCCATGATCGGTGGCCCAGGACGACACGGCATCAAAGGCAAGTTGAAGCTGGAGTTGAAGGAGAGGCAAATAATCACCCTGACAGCAAAGGGCAAGATTATCGACATACAGCGCGGAGAAGACGCCTGAAGGAAGAGAGGAAAGAAGACCATGAGGGCAACCAGAAAAAGAGTAGTGCTCAGAACACTACCCAGGGGTCACACCTTCGAATTCTTGAAAAGAGGCAGAGCGCGCGGTACCAAGCCTCACCCGAAAGAAACGACGAGAGAGGAAGCTGCGGAGTAAGAGAGGGAGATGCCCACAAAGGCCAAAAGAATGAAGCTGGGATAGAATATGATATCGCAAAATGGTGTCGTAAGCCTTTTCCAGGTCAAAAAGGACGGAAACAACGGAGGTGTTCGCAGCGAAAAGCAGTACGAATATAGACCTCCAAGATCACCAGGATATCTGTTGTGCTGCGGCACTTGCGGAAACCAAATTGAGAAAGGGAGAGGAGGTGATGGGTGTTCCAGGAACCAATCAGACGAACATTAACCATACGTTCAAAAGAGTTTGCAGACACAACTTGTGAGGGCAATAGGGCGAAAGTCCTATGAGATGTTCCAAGAGACCCTGTTTTGCGAACAGGGAGGACAACGGCATCGAGGCAGTCCTCAGGGACTGACGACGACTCCCAGATCCGATTATACAGATCGGTAAATACTGAGAGGTGCACGGAGGTGGATGGCGAAGCATCTAATAATGAATGCCATCAGAGACCGCCGCCGTAGAACCACAGAGGGCCTGGGCTCAACGAAGTTCAAAGAGAGAAGAGAAGGAGAGTAAAGAGAGAAGAGAAGAGAAGAGAAGAGAAGAGAAGAGAAGAGAAGAGAAGAGAAGAGAAGAGAGAGAGACGAGAGAAGAGAGAAGAGAAGAGAGAAGAGAAGAGAGAACTGAGAGAAGAGAGAGAGGAGAGAGAGAACTGAGAGAAGTGAACTGAGAGAAGAGAACTGAGAGAAAAGAACAGAGAGGAGAGAGAGAACAGAGAAAAGAAGAAGAGAGAAGAGAGAGAAAAGAAGAAGAAGAGAGAGAGAAAAGAAGAAGAGGAAGGAGAAGAAGAAGGAGGAGAGAGAAGAGAGGAGAGAGAGAGAGAAGAGAGAGAGAGAGAGAGAGAGGAGAGAGAGAGGAGAGAGAGAGAGAGAGGAGAGAGAGAGAGAGAGAAGAGAGAGAGAGAGAGAGAAGAGAGAGAGAGGAGAGAGAGACACTAGAGAGAGACACTAGAGAGAGACCGGACACTAGAGAGCAGAGAAAGAAACCAAAGTGCCATGAATTAATACGTCAGGGTGAAAGGAGTGTCAGAGAGGCAATAGGAAAATGACATAGCGAACAAGGCAAATACTTAACCCAAGCTGCTGCAAAGCCAAATCAGGAGAAAAACAACAGTGATAGAACAAGTAATGAAACTGAGGATAGGGGCAGAAAGATTCACTACAAACGACAAGGAAGTGTGCTAGGAACTCAATAAGAAATTCCGGGAGGTCTTCACATCAGAGCAAGGAGATAAGTCCTAGAGATAAGAGACGGAATATCTAACCAGACACCACTAGAGGAGTTTGTGATTACCAGTAGGTAGGAGAGGAATCATCTGCTAGATTTGGATGTGACACAGGCTATAAGCCCTGTTGGAATCTCACCATGAATACTAAAGGAAGGAGCAGAAACTCTGTGCCTGCCACTCTCCATGGTGTACAACAAATCACTGGTAACAGGTGAACTGCCAAAAAAATGGAAGACGGCTAATGTTGTTTCGATATTCAAGAAGGATAATAGAGAGGAGGCACTAAACTACAGGCGGGTGTCACTAACTTGCATTCCATGCAAGATGATGGAGAAGATTGTGCAAGAAAAGCTAGTGGAACATCTGGAGTGAAAGAACTTTGTAACACAACATCAACATTGGGTCAGGGATGGCAAATAATGCTTAACAGGTTTAAATGAGTTAGTCAACAAAAATCAGAACTGCAATCAGACCAGGCAACAAAAATCGGGTAAGATAGAGAGTGCTGGGCAAACTGCATATTTCTGGATTGCCAGAAAGCCTTTGACACAGTACCACATAAGAGACAAGTGCACAAGCTGGAGATGAAGGCAGGAGTGAAAGGGAAGGTACTCCACTGGATAAAGGAGTACCTAAGCAACAGAAGAAAGCGAGTCATTGTGAAGGGTGAGGTCTCGGATTGGCGAGACGTCACAAGTGGAGTCCCGCAGAGGTCAGTCCTTTGACCTATATTGTTTCTGATGTGCGTAAATGATCTCCTAGAAGCATAGATTCGTTCCTCTCAATGTTTGCTGTTGGTGCAAAAATTATGAGAAGGGTGAAGACCGAGGAAGATAATAGGAGGCTACAAGATGACCTAAACAAATTGAAGGAATGGACCAACAAATGGCTACTAAAGTTCACCCAGAGTAAATGTAAGGTAATGAAACTAGGCAGAGGAAATAGGAGGCCAGATACTGGAACTGAAAGAGAGATGAAGTCCTTTGCGAAACGGACAGAGAGAAAGATCTAGGAGTTTATATCATGTCAAAGCTGTCTCCTGAAGTCCATATCAAAAGTTGACCAAACCACACACTAGAAAGTGAAGGGAAGATGACGTTTCGGTCCGTCCTGGACCATTCTCAATTCGATCAACTTGAGAATGGTCCAGGACGGACTGAAACGTTGTCGTCCCTTTAGTTTCTAGTGTGTTGTTTGGTCAACATATTTCAGCCAGGTTATTGTGACTCCTCGTCTCCATATCAAAAGAATAACATCTGCGGCTTATGCGAGGCTGGCTAAAATCAGAACTGCCTTCAGGAATCTGAGAAAGGAATCATTCAGAACTTTATATACCACGTATGTAAGACCAATCCTAGAGTATGCGGCCTTAGTATGGAGCCCGTACCTGTTAAGCACAAGACAAAGCTGGAAAAAGTTCAGAGGTATGCCACTATACTAGTCCCAGAACTAATAGGCATGAGTTACGAGGAAAGGCTGCGTGACTTGCACCTCACGTCGCTGGAAGACAGAAGTGTTCAGGGAGACATGATCACCACAAAATTCTATACATAGTTTCAAATGTTGATATAATAGAGCTCGAGAAGATCACGAATCTGTACACCAGTATATTGACGGTTGAGAGGCAGAACCAAAGAGACAAAGCTCAACCCCCTCAAGCACAATTAGGTGAGTACAACTAGGTGGTTACATACACACACCGAACCAAAAGTGCTCATTAGGAGGAAACTAACAGTGAAATAACATGTGATGAAACTTAGAACGGGAGAGGACAGGTACACAGAGAATGACAAAGAGGTGTGTAAATAACACAAGAGAGATTACAGCGTCTTCCCAATAGAACGAGGTGAAGTCCTTGGGGTAGGAGTGGTGTAGTAAACCAGGCTTCCTTGGAAGGGTTCGAAAATATAAGGAATGAGGTTAAGAGGCATCTGCTGGATCTGAAAGTGAGAAAGTCTCTTGGTGAAGGAAGGAATCTCATCATGAGTATTGAAGGAGTGTGCAGGAGCCCTTTGCATGCCACTCTCCATAGTGTATAGTAGGTCACTGGAGATGGGAGACCTACCACAAATATGGAAGACGGCTAATGTAATCCCAATATACAAAAAGGGTGACAGACAAGGGTTTCCTGATATTCTTGTAAAATATCTCCGGATACAATACTGTAGAATATCTCCGGATACAATACTGTAGAATATCTCGGAATACAATACTGTAGAATATCTCGGATACAATACTGTAGAATATCTCGGATACAATACTGTAGAATATCTTGATACAATACTGTAGAATATCTCTGATACAATACTGTAGAATATCTCTGGATACAATACTGTAGAATATCTCCGATACAATACTGTAGAATATCTCCGGATACAATACTGTAGAATATTTTCGGATACAATACTGTAGAATATCTCTATATTGTTTTCTTCAAGGAGTGCCGGACCAACCGGGCTGTGGTGGGTATGTGGGCCTGCGGGCCGCTCCAAGCAACAGCCTGGTGGACCAAACTCTCACAAGTCAAGCCTGGCCTCGGGCCGGGCTTGGGGAGTAAAAGAACTACCAGAACCATATCAAGCAGGTAACAACACTCTAGAATATCTGGGGATACAATACTGTAGAATATCTTTGGATACAATACTGTAGAATATCTTTGGATACAATGCTTTAGAATACCTCTGGATACAATACTGTAGAATATCTCCGGATACAATACTGTAGAATACCTCTGAATACAATACTGTAGTATATCTCTAGATACAGTACTCAAGAATATCTGTGGATACAATACTGTAGAATATCTCCGGATGCAAAACTATAGAATATCTCCGGATACAATACTGTAGAATATCTCTGGATACAATACTCTAGAATATCTGCGGATACAATACTGTAGAATGTCTTCGGATACAATACTCTAGAATATCTGTGGATACAATAATGTAGAATATTTCCGGATACAATAGAATATCTTGGGACAAGATACTGGGATGCTCCCGGACGCAGGTTCGAATCCTCGTCACGGCCCTTGTGGATTTGTTCATTTGATGCATCACGTTACTGTGATTTCTGTGTGTACTCATGAGATTTATACAGTTAGTAAATCTTTGCCTAAATTTAAGTTAACAAAATAATTTCATTGTTAATAATTAATGCTAAAATGTAATAAACACAATGAATATAAAGAAACTGTCGCAATGAGAGAAACAGAAGCTCAAAAATATAAATATTAATTTTTAAGGTTGTAACACAGTTCTTGACCTCAAACCAAGAGCCAGGAGGCGCTTTATGGGACACTGCCTCAAGCTATCTCTGTATTTACGGCGGCGTGAGCTACGAGGGCTCTGGGAGGCTAGGTGTTCAAGGGTCCAAATGTAACCAGGACTTCTGCCGTGATCACCGAGTCAGGGGATTAGTCTAAGATCTAAGTTGAAAAATGTGCATGTTTTCTTAGACCAAAGATGTCAAGGTTCTCTGGTTGTGGTGCCAGGTGGCGGTGGATGAATGACCGTAGTTCGTACGGTGGTTCATTGGGATGGTCAGTGAAATATAATACCGGATATCTGTCGTGTTACACTTAATGCTTTAAATGATTATACCTCTTCTGACCTCTATTATACAAGCCTTCCAGATTTTTGTTCATGCTGATACTACCATCCTAATTGGTGATTTAAATGCCAAACACAAAACATTAGATTAATTCACAAACACCAACGGTAAAAGAGTGATTACACTTCTCAGTGTATGTTATGATGTTAGAATTATCTGTAAGAATCAGCCAGGTCATATGTATGAAGGAGTACATGACAGCCGTATTGATTTGAATCACTCACACACAACTCATGACTCTGATACTGTGCATATCTGACCATTCAGCAATAACAGCGAACATACATGTGGCTAATGTTGTCGTTCCTAGTGTTGATTAGACGAAGGTTTACAATGAGAAAAGAATATTTAGATAACTTACAGTCTTCAGACTTGAAAACTGGTGTAAAAATTATATACGAGCATGAAATTTACAACTTTTTAAGATCCATCTTATAAATAAAACTGACGAGACTATCAACATCAGTGAGTTTAACCAAAAGACAAGAAATACCAGTCGGTACGTTAGAAAGAGTCACCACTGTCGTCATCCTAATCTGGAAGAACTTAAATATATGATGACAATCAGATAGATGCCATAAAATCCTTTGAATACAAAGGTTGGAACTTCCTCAGGTTAGGTTGTTGAAATAAGGGAAGGTAGGAAGGAATTGCCAGGGGAAAGCGCCAAGTCATTTTGACTATATAGCACAGGGAAGGGGTCAGCATAAGGATTTGGGATGGGATGGGGAAAAGGAATGGTGCTCAACCACTTGGACGGTCGGGGATTGAATGACTGAACTTTAACAAAATAATTGGAAGAGTTTTGTAACTATGTGAACAATCGTACATTCCTAGACCTAATGGTAAATAAGTAGATTTTGATACTGTTCACTTTATAGTCCAGAAAAAATAAAGCTAAAAACAAAACTTAAATATCCCTAGGGCTTGTGTAGTACATGTTTGTACTACATTAAGCCTCAGAAACCTCTATTAGGCCTTCACAGTAAATTTAAGTCGGTTGAGTTTTGTTGGGTTCCCAACCATATTCGTGTCTCTTTAAATGAGCGTGCGGATGTGTGCGGATGGGTTGTGAAGATTACCTTTGATGGTAGGACCCTTCCATCCTGTCATTCTTGCTGGTGCCAGGTGCTCTGTCCAGGAGTACATTCCTTCTCCTAGACTCTGTAACAAGTGCTGGAGGTTTGGGCATGGTGCCCTCCGCTGCTCTGGGACTGTCTCTCTCTCTGTCCTTTGTGTGGGGGCGAAAGTCAGAGTGCACTTCTCCCCAGGCTCGTTGCCT
Organism: Procambarus clarkii; assembly: GCF_040958095.1. Lineage (NCBI taxonomy): Eukaryota > Metazoa > Arthropoda > Malacostraca > Decapoda > Cambaridae > Procambarus > Procambarus clarkii. The sequence goes on from NC_091190.1 coordinate 36,610,954, forward strand.
CAACTGCGGTGAGGCCCATCCTACCTTCTCCCGTGCCTGTATCCATTACAAGCTTGAGGCAGTTGTCCTCAACTTGAAGCACCGAGGGCGTTTATCTTTTCCTGAGGCGAGGCACCAGGTTCGCCGGCTCCCGCCTTATGCTAACGTCTCTTATGCTCGCGTGTTGCGCTCTTCCTCTCCTCGTCCTTCCCACCTTCCACAGACTCGCAACCGTTTCCAGGCCTTGGACCCTGATACGCCCACTGCCCCCTCCTCTGTTCCTTTGAGTTCTGTCCCGCAGGGTCCCCCTCCTGGTCCTCTGTCTGGGGTTCCCCTTCTTTCTACCCGGTCTGTCATGTCTCCAGTGTCTTCTTCCTCGTCTCCCTTCGATCCTCCTTTCCATCCTTCTTCGTCTCTTGACTCTCCCCGCCGCCAGTCGGTGCGGGCTGATGTCCATCGCTCTCCTAACGGCCGTCGTGTGTGCTCTCGTTCAGCTTCGGTTGAGACGCTGGAATCCGTTGCCTGGTATGTAGCTGCTGCGACGCCGTCTTTTTAAGTAAGAAGCGTAAGGCTCCACTACTTCCACCTCCCCGGCGGGTAAGAAGGCTTAGCTTTCTTCCTCGGCCCTTACTACTGACTCTATCGCTCCTTCCCCTCCCATTTCGGTGGTTGCGCCCCCTGTTCCTGCTATGGAAGTTTCTTTGGCACCCGCTTCCCTCTCGGTTGATGCCCTTGCTGAGGTGCGCTCTCCTCTTTCTACTCCCCCTCTTCCTGCTGCTGTCCTTGACTGCTCCTCTCCGTTGTCTCCTCCTCTTCCTCCTCCTCCTCCAGACTCCGCTCGTCCACCTCTGGTCTGTTCTCCCGCTTCCTTCTCCGTCTTTGCTCAGTTTACCCATGCCCCCTAACCCTGACTTTGCTGACCCTGATCTTCTTTAACGTGCTATGTTGCTCTTTCGCCTCTGTTTCTTCCTTGTTCTCTGTTATTGTCCTTTCTCTTCTCGTCGATGTCTATTCTTCAATGGAACGTTCGAGGTTATTACGCCAATTTCTTTGAACTCCAACTTCTGATTTGGCGGTTTTCGCTCCTTTGTGTCTGTCTCCAGGAGCCGATGCTTGGTGCTCGTCCTGGTCGTTTTCGTGGCTATTCCTTTTTCTACCCCCCCCCCAGCAACAGATGGGGCTCCTAATTCTTCTGCTCTCTAGATTCGCTCTGATGTTCCCTTTGTCCCCTTATTTTTTCCTTCGCCTCTCCATTGTTCTGCTGCTCGTATCTTTGTGGGGAAATGGTTCACAGTTTGTTCCATTTATCTCCCCCGAGTGTCCCGCTTTCTCTGCCTGATCTGAAACACCTACTGGACTCCTTGTCGGAGCCTGTGCTCCTGCTGGGTGATTTCAATTGTCGTCATTCCCTTTGGGATGATGTTCTGACGAACACCCGAGGTCGCCTTCTTGAGCCGTTTATCCTCTCTTCTTCCCTCTCTCTTCTGAATTCTGGTGAGCCCACGCATTTGGACTCTCGGATTCGCACCCTTTCCTGTCTTGATCTTTCTCTTTGCTTGTCTTCTCTTTACTTAGATTTCACGTGGCAGGTTCTTGATGACCTTCATGGCAGTTACCATTTCCCCATCCTTGTTACCTTTTTCTCTTTTCACCCTCCCCTCTCCTTCCCTAGGTGGCAGTTTGCTAAAGCGGACTGGAACTTATTTACCCTCAGTGCTGCTCTCTCTGACCCCTCCCTTCTGCCTCTCCCTCGCTCTCTCCTCCTTTTTCATGACGCTGCCCTCCGCTCTATTCCTCGCTCTTCCTGTCAGTGTCCATGGAAGTGCGTTTCCTGGTGGAATGCAGATTGTGCTCGGGCTGTCCGCTGTAAGCGTGCAGCTTGGAAGAGACACCGCCGTCGGCAGACGGCCGATTCTTTTCTTTTCTTTCCTTTCGGAAGGCGAGTGCGGGGGCCCGTAGGGCCATCCGTACGTCTAAACGTGAATATTGGGCATCTTTTGTCTCCATTATTACGTCCGAAACTCCTCTGCCAAAGATCTGGAAGCGTATCCGCAAGATAGCGGGTAAGTTCGTTCCCGATGTTTCACCGGTCCTTCAACTCTGTGGTACTCTTGTGGCGGACCCGTTGCGGGTTGCTACCGAACTGGGTTCCCACTTTTCTTCTGTTAGCTCTGGTCTTCATCTTCCCCAATCTTTCCTTCTTCGTAAACCTTTCCTTGAATCTCGTCCTTTCTATTTCTGAACTCGTCCTCGATTTCCCAATAACGGTCCCCTCTCTCTCTCTGAACTTCGTTCTGCCCTGGCCCTCTGCGGTTCTACGGTAGTGGTCTCCGATGGCATTCATTTTGAGATGCTTCACCATCTCCCTCTGTGTACGTCTCAGTATTTACTGACTCTGTATAATCAGATCTGGGAGTCGTCGTCAGTCCCTGAGGACTGGCTCGATGCCGTTGTCCTCCCTGTTCGCAAACTAGGGTCTCTGGGAACATCCCCCTAAGGACTTTGGCCCTATTGCCCTCGCAAGTTGTGTCTGCAAACTCTTTGAACGTATGGTTAACGTTCGTCTGATGTGGTTCCTGGAACACCATCACCTACTCTCCCCTTCTCAATTTGGTTTCCGCAAGTGCCGCAGCACGACAGATGTCCTGGTGAACTTGGAGGTCTATATTCGTACTGCTTTTGCTGCGAAGACCTCCGTTGTTGCCGTCCTTTTTGACCTGGAAAAGGCTTACGACACCACTTGGAGATATCATATTCTATTCCAGCTTCATTCTTTTGTCCTTGGTCATCTCCCTCTCTTTCTCTGCAGCTTCCTCTCTCGTCGTTCCTTTCGGGTGAGGCTTGGTACCGCTCTCTCTGCCTCTTTTCAGCAATACGAAGGTGTGCCCCAGGGTAGTGTTCTGAGCACTACTCTTTTTCTAGTTACCCTCAAGGGTCTTCTTTCCTCTCTTCCTTTAGGCGTCTTCTCCGCTCCCTATGTCGATGATCTTACCATTTGCTGTCAGGGTGATGATTCGCCTCTCCTTCAACGTCGACTTCAACTTGTGATTGATGCCGTGTCGTCTTGGGCCACCGATCATGTCTTCAAGTTCTCTTGTACTAAGACTTGTGCCATGACTTTTACTCGGAAACGGGTCGTTCTTTGTCCCTCTTTGTCACTTAATGGCATCCCCTTGAGTACAAAGATTCCACGAAGCTTTTGGGGTTTTTCTTTGACACTCGTTTGTCTTGGTCTCCCTTTATATCTTATCTCCGTGTTGAGTGCTCTAAGGCCCTCTTTCGGGTATTGTCCCATATTTCATGGGGAGCAGATAGGCACACTCTCCTTGCTGTACGTTCCTCTCTCGTCCTGTCTAAGCTCGATTATGGTTGCCCTGCTTACTCGTCTGCTTCTCCTTCTACTCTTCGCCGTCTTGATGCTTTGCACTATACTGGGTTGGCGCCTCAGCTCTGGTGACTTTCGTTCGACTCCCGTCCTCAGCTTGTATGTTGACACTGGCTTCCTGTCTCTCCAGGACCGCCGTGGTCGTTACTATCTTCGCTATCTTGCACGATCCTTGCAACATCCTTCCTCTCGCTTCTGTCGTGCTTTAACTTTTACCCCCCCCCCCTGCGGTTCCTATTCCTCTTCACCACATCCCTCTTTCTTTCCGGTTATCGCGCTTACAGGATTCTCTTTCCCTTCATATTTCTCATATTTCTCCTCGTGTTGTTCCTTCTTTGCCCCTGTGAAGAGCCCCCCCTTCCGCAGTTTTGTACATTCTTGACCCACATCACTAAAGCTTTTACCCCTCCTACGGTTCTAAAACGCCTTTTCCTTGAGCACTTTTCTTCTCACTCCGTTTCCGTCTTCACTGATGGGTCTAATTCTGCAGACGGTGTTGGCTACTCTGTTGTTTTTCCTGACCACACTTATATGTTCGCTTACCACCCGAGACTAGTATCATCACAGCAGAGCTTTATGCTATTCTCTATGCTCTTTGTCTCCTGCTCTCTCATTGTCAATCTTCCTTTGTAGCTGTTGTTGACTCTCGTAGTGCCCTCATGGCTCTCGGGTCCTTTAATCCGGTTCATATAGTGGTCGTCGAGATCCAGCATTGGCTGTGTCTTGTTCACAGTAAATTTAAGTTGGTTGAGTTTTGTTGGGTTCCTAGCCATATTGATGTCTTTTTAAATGAGCGTGTGGATGCTGCCGCCAGGGAAGCTGACCGCTCTTGTCCCATCTCTCGTAAAGGTATTCCTTATTCCGACTTTTACCCGGTTACCCATTCCTCCATCCTTACCCGTTGGCAGGTTTGTTGGTAGTCTGTTACTGGTAACAAACTATGTTCTCTTAAAGGTTGTGTGTCCTTGTGGCCGTCCTCCTGCCACCGTAACCGGCGTTGGGAAACGGCTCTGGCGAGGTTGTGTCTTAGCAATACTCGCTTAACTCATGGTCACTTGATGGAGCGCCGCCCTGCTCCTTATTGTCCTGATTGCATTGTCCCTCTTACGGTCGTGCATATCCTTGTTGAATGTCCTGACTTACGGGACGAGCATGTGTCTTGTTTTCCGACGGTCCCCGCGGTCGCTTGTCTCTCGATAGTATTCTCGGTGACTCGGATACTTTTGATATCGTTCACCTTATGCGTTCCTGTTCTCGTATTGGCATCCTTGGTGATATTTAGCGCCCTCTGATTATCCCGCACATTTGATTGTGCTACATAACCTTCCTGGTTTGGTGCCTTCTTTTTCATAATTACTTACCTACTTCTGGAAACTTTCCTTTTTAAGACTACTCATAGCCCAGTTGATAGATCTACGATCTCTCACGCATGCGGTCCAGGATTTGAGACCCATCCAGTCCATGTGAATGGAACATAACCTGTGTAGCCTGCAAAATTAAAATTATCAACAACTCTTCTAAAGTGAAGATTATTTTATGTATTAATTAAGGGGGACATTAGATTGTAAATTCATAGCTGTTCAATGTCAAGCATTACTTTTTGACTAGTTGTATATGAAAAGCGCTGCAATTGTTCTAAGTTTGAGTACTGCAGCATAAATAGAAAGGGAGATTTTTTTGTTTTTTGTTTTTTCAACGAATTTTACACATTTTCAAGTCTGAGTAAAAAAAAACACCTTTCAGATATAATCATTCTTTGACACTTTTCTGATACATTAGCATATAATAAAGAATCTTTAGTAAGACATTTTCCAAAACATCTTTAGTTTTTCTAATACAAATTTTCAAAGTTCCCCCCCCCCAAAAAAAAAAAAAAAAATATGCAAATATGTCATGTTTATTGCTATTATTAAATCAATAAATAAACTTAGGAAAAAACGCTTACTACAGTTTTTAGAGACATACTCTTTACATACAATGTGTGTATTTTATGTAAATGGAATAAAAAATGAAAAAGTTAGTTGAACGTTTATGTTACTTGAAAATAAATACGAAAATAATAAAGTCTAAGGTGCTGCCATCTGTGGCTGAGGTTGACATCAACCAGTTTTCTCCAAAATTAGCACCCTTACAGATAGGCTTATGTGCAGTCAGGTGTATAAGTTTCAAGCAAATCATCCAATAAAAAAAATTAACCAAAAACAAAACAAATTTAACTTCAATTTTTTTCTAATAAAACTAATTATAATATTTTTTTAATATATGCTATTGTGAGAGCCATAGATATGATTTCAGTTGACACGTGTTTGATAATCGTTTTTGACCATTTTGGAATAATTTTGACACCAACTTCAATATTTTTTTCTCCCTTCCTATTTATGCTACGATGCTGAGACTTGGACCAGATGAAACTCTTTTCATGTACAACTCGTCAAAAAAGTTTGATTGAAATCGATTCAGTTTTTATTTAATTAGTTTTTGGTGAAATCTGATTCTAGTGGCCCCTTATCATAAGACGTTCTTGCAATGAATAATATTATTATGTTGTACATGCATAGATGTTGCAGTATAACATGCCAAGGTAACAAGTTATAAGGTGAGGAGAGTAGGTGAAGTTTAATGTCAAATTACCCGCCTGAAGTGATTAAGGTTTTTTGTGACCTTTGTAATCCTATTGACGCTCCTGTGTTAAGGATGGGTAAGCGCTCACAGGATGGGTAAGTGCTCACAGAATGGGAAAGCGCTCACAGGATGGGTAGGCGCTCACAGGATGGGTAAGCGCTCACAGGATGGGTAACCGCTCACAAGATGGGTAAGCGCTCACAGGATGGGTAAGCACTCACAGGATAGGTAAGCACTCCCAGGATGGGTAAGCGCTCACAGGATGCGTAACCGCTCACAAGATGGGTAAGCGCTCACAGGATGCGTAAGCACTCACAGGATGGGTAAGCACTCCCAGGATGGGTAAGCTCTCACAGGATGGGTAACTGGAGCACAATAACCTGCATGGTTCCAACACCAACAGTCAGATCACTGAGCCATATAACACTCACAAAACATAATACATTCACTTGAACTTATCCATATTTGAGTTGTATTATTATTATTATTATTATTATTATTATTATTATTATTATTATTATTATCATCATCCACACCCAAAAATCATAAAGGCATGAAATACATGAAGCAAAAATCACAGGAGTAAACCACGAATTCGAACCAACGTTCTGGCTTCCCTAAGCCACGCGACTTAACCCACTCGACCACACTACGCTGTAAGTAATTAAACCTGGGATCCTTAAGGGGCGCGTCTGAAGGGACCCAGACCACTGGTTCTAATCCACAGATCAACCCATTGACTTTACCATTATTATTATTATTATTATTATTATTATTATTATTATTATTAATAATTTCTCCACTTTATGAGCCACCGTCACTGTCTCTGTGGTTCACGATCTGTCATGACCCAACACGTGACTGTTGACGGGAGATATTTGTATAAATCAGATAATGAAATATAATGAAACCAATTTCCCGATACAATCATTTCGGTCATATTGTGGGATATCTGGGGCTTGACTCAATTATTTAATTATTTAATTAATCAAATTAATTACAAAGGACCACCCACTTTTAAGAAAAGAGGGAAACTAACAAAAAGTGATCATTAGAAACACAAGGAAGAACCAGTGTCTATGGATAAATATTAGAAAGAATAAACACTTAAATAAATAATGGACTGTATGGTTAATTAACTAAAGTCAGAGCCTCAAACACCTACATTGGGGGGGGGGGGGGTATTGCTAGAACTTCATATACATCTAGGAACTAGTGTGGTTCGTGCACCAGTTCATTGTTGAATAATAAATATTGTGACCAAATTATTATAGAATCAATAGGTAAATACAAATAGAAAATATTAATGATTATTAGAATTAGAGAGCAATCATCTAAATAAACACATTTTATCTCCAGTTCACATGACAAGCATTCAATATGATAATATCCTGGACATGTAGAAATAATTGGAGTAATTAAATGTGTACAAAAAAGTCTTAGCTTTAAGACGATTTCTATGACATCGTTCACGCCTCGTCTTGTGATCTCAGGATCTCCACGTAGAAGCCCTTAGAGGTGAATAACACGAATGTAGTTAACGGCTCGTTGACTCCTCACGTACGAGCTGTAATTTAAAGGATATTACGTAGCATTGACTAGGCTACTTAAATCTCATATTTATGAAATAGAAAATAAAGATTAGTGCGATACTAACATTGGATTTTTAGTCGTCGTTCGATGTAACGACAGACTGCCCACGAAATATACAATCTCTAATGATGCATCAAGAAAGAAATATATACTTATCGACGGGTGCAGTGTATGCTGAAGTCTGCCGGTATCGCGTCTCAGTCTCAAACTTCCACAATGTTGTACACGTGGTTGAGAGTTTGGCTTGAATATCGACGCGTTATTATTTGACCGAGCACTGTAGATCACGTAGAAGAATATTATTCGTTCTAAGTTGAGTATCAGTGTAATTCTTGCTGATAATCCCAACGTCACGTGTCTCAGGCTCTGACGCCACGACTTTCTGTCCAAATACGTATGCTCTCGTTGCTCACTCCGCAACACGAGCTCGCCACCCACACACACAATGGCGTCTCTCCTCCCTCACCCACGTCCCCGCATTCACCACAGAAATTATTTATCACGAATATATTATTTCGCGCAATTGTGGTTGAAATACTTTAATAAAGACTGGGTTGTGATTCTAGGGATTTAAATATTATTGCTTTCTGGTTTATGGTGGTAAACAAGAAATGGAGAAGATTTTAGTTTTCTATATGGCATTCACGCGTGACAGAAAAACTATTACTTGATAACAATTGTAACTAAAAACTCTCGATTTAGAAATTATTTGGGAGTTATGTTATCCATAAATAATTATCACATGGAATACTGATGATTTTAGAGAATCACATTCAATTCTCTAACACACTGGCTATAAATGTGTTTAACTAGATATAATCTGACGCAATACTGGGGCTTGGTTTCATAAGAATTCCAGCATCCATATGCAGATATAATGGTTAGTTTATGTGAACATTACCGTTAGTAAGTTTTAGTGACTACTGTAGTTAGTATATATTAATACTGATTTATTATAATACAATAGTATTGTATTAGTGTTGGAAATTTCCAACATAACTCCGGGGGGAGATTTCTCGAGTCGCAGTGCAATGTTGAGTACTGACATACCTATCCCGAAGTTAGTATTAATGTTAATATGTTAGTACACACATAACGGATTTCCCTTAATTGTCAAGGACATACAAGAAACTTAAGTCTTGCAAAGAATTTCATGTTGAATGGAACATGTTATTGGGAATCATGTAAAGTTAATGACTAATAAAGCCTACAATAAACTCTGGGACTGGTGTCGCTATGACATGTAATGTTTATGTTACTAAGTCTTAAAGTTTTGTAAACTCTCAGATACTCTAGACGAAATAATGTTATTATTAATAGCCTATACAACAAATTAAGAATCAAATCATATAATTTGAGGGGGCATATTCATGTAAAATTAAAAGTTGTTCAATTTGCTTATAAATTTTTTTATGAAATGGTTATAGAAAGGGCTGCAGCTGGTCCAAGTTTCATCATCACACCCTAACAGAAAAGGAGAAAAAAAATAAACAACGAATTTTCAAATAGTTTCAGGGAACACATGTGTCAACTAAAATCATTTCTATAACACTCAGATATTAGATTTAGCACATAATAAAGGAGTCTAGTGATCAGTTTTATCAAAAAAGTGTTTAGTGCAATAATATAATTATTCAAAGTTACCCTTCTAAAAAAATATGCAATATATGATATTTATAAATTTTTATAAAATCAACAAATAGACTTTGGACTAAATTGTCTACTAGAGTCTGTAGAAGCACAAACGCTACATATAAGGTGTAATTTGCATGTAAATTGAATAATAAATGAAAGCTCTGAAGTACTTTGAAGGTGTAAATTACTTTCCAGAGTAAAATAAAGATCCAAGTTCGGCCACCTGTAGCTAAGCTTGACTTCGGCAGATTTCGTTCATAATTGGCACCCTTGCAGATAGGCATCCATTGAGCAAGGTGTGCAAGTTTCATGCAAATCCCTTGATAACAAACGAGAAAAAAAAATTGGCCAAAAAAAAAAAAGAAAAAAAAAAATTTAAATATAAATATATTGAACATACATATTACAATTATTACAAGAGTTTGTGCTTCTACAGCACATAGTAGACATTTTAGTTGACACATGTGTTCCCTGAGATTATTTGAGAATGTTGAACATTTGTTGCATAATACGTTGTGTATTTTTTTCTCCTTTTCTGTTTAGGGTGTGATGGTGAAACTTGGACCAGTTGCAGCCCTTTCTATAACCATTTCATAAATAAATTTATAAGCAAATTGAACAACTTTTAATTTATAACGTTTTAAGTTAATATGCCCCCTTAAAGTAACTGAGAATCCACTGTGATGAGAATGTTCTGGGTCATTGTGACTTGTAACGATTTGTTACTTGACATCACAACACAGTATCATCATGATTATTTAAATTGGATGGGAAATTATTTGCTCTTGGTCAGAGCTATAATAGGCTTGTAGTTTCCGTTTGCATTGTTGAGCAGCAGCTCTAGTGGGGCGGTTGCTCGGTGGATTAGAATTGTTGTCCTCGGAAACTGTTGGTGAAGCTGGTTCTGGTAAACACTCTCGTTCTGCTAATTCGAGTGGTACCAACTTTTCTAAGGTTTTTAGGGTAGTGTTGCCTCGGCACAAAACCTTTACTACTCTCAGGATGCCTTGTGATCTGGGTGGATAGCATCAATTTTGCCTATGGGCCACTCTGACCTTGGTCTATCACTATCAACCAATACTAGGTCTCCTGTTTTAAGTTGTACTTTATTATAGGGGCTCGAAGCTCCGTAGTGGTACTCTCGTAGAGCTGTGAGGTACTCTCGAGTCCACACCTCATTCCACCTTTCAATTACTCTTGAGAGATGTTGGTAACTTTCTACCAAGTCACTCCTGGTTACATGTGAAGGATCGACGGGGTCCTCTTCTGCCAAAGGTATTAGAGGGCTCAGTAGGCCTCCATGTATTAAGTGTGAGGGATTCAGAGGTTCTCTCTGTGAGAATCATCTGATAGGTATGTTAATGGGCGATTGTTGACTCGCGCCTCGATTTCCACGACAAGTGTTTGGAGTTCGGAGTAACTAATTTTCTGTCGATGTAAGGTCTTCCTTAAACACTTCTTGACAGTTCCTATCATACGTTCGTAGAACCCACCTTGCCAGGGGGCTCTAGGAGCAATAAATTTCCAGTGGCATTGTCGTCTCTGCAGGACTGACTGCACTTCTGGATGATTCCATACCTCTCGTAGACAGACTTCTCCTGCTACAAAATTTGAACCATTGTCCGATATCATTAGTTTGGGACAGGATCTGCGAGCTGCAAATCTACGAAAAACTTGGATGAAGGCTTCAGCACTCATGTCCGAAGTCACTTCTAGATGTACGCCTCGTGTGGTAGCACACGTGAAGAGGCAAATATAAGCTTTCACTGGTATCTTATCTGGATTGCCAGTGAGAAGCAAGGCTCCTGTGTAATCGACACCAGTGGTCTCAAAGGGACGAAGATGAACTACTCTTTCTTCAGGGAGTGGTGGAGGTCCTGGGTAAGGACACACTCGAGCGTCGTGTCTTTTGCAGATCACACAGAACTTAATAATTGATTTGACTGTTTGACGACCTTGAGGAAGCCAATATTTCTGTCTAAGGTCGGTGAGAGTGTCTAACACTCCACCATGCAAAGTACCATATTGATGGTGATGTAAAACTAGAAGTTTGGTAATAATGTGGTGACGTGGTAGAAGGATCGGATTTTTTGTATCCAAATCAATTTTTGCATGAAGCAAACGTCCTCCACACCTTAGTATATTATGAGTGTTGGCATCATACCAGATACCTAGAGACTTGGTTAATTTATCTGGAAGATTTTCATATTCACTTCCATATGTCTCTTGCTGTGCACGTTTGATCCAGTAGAGGATAGGATTGGGAAACTTATGTCTGATTCCTTTCTTAGCAAGAAAGTCAAACACATGTGCTGTCACTCTTAATAACTTACTCAAGTTAGAATAATTGTGAGGATTAATAGCTAAGATTAGATGAGGTTCTGGTTCTTTCATGGGAGTAGTGATATTGGTCACTATGACTTGTGGCTTTTGTTTGGGCCACTGACCACTAACAAGCCATGAAGGTCCATTAAACCACATCAAAGTCTTGATAAGTTGTTTTAAGGTTAATCCTCGAGATAAGCAATCTGCAGGATTGTCCTTAGTGGGAACATGTCTGAATTTATATCCAGCAGATAATTCATGAATTTCCCTAACACGATTACTAACGTAGGGAGTTTTATTGTTGTTGTTTCTTACCCATTGTAAGACTGCCTCATTGTCTGACCACACGACGATTTCACCAAAGTGGATATTATTGAGTGTCTTGGTCAGGCAATGAGCTAATCTTACACCCACCAGCAATGCAGTTAACTCCATTTGAGGTAAAGATCTCTTCTTAATGGGAGCAACTCTCGCTTTAGATGTGAGCAAAATTGATTGTGCACTATTGACTAAGTAGGCTACAGCACCATACGCTTTGCCAGAGGCATCGCAAAAACGTGCAAATTTGTGGGCAAGTTTTGTCCTGAAGCATTACGAGAAAATTTCAAAACACCTAACTGATTGAAATCCGTTGTGAGTATCTGCCATTTATCTTGCAACTCAATTGGCAACGGATCATCCCATCCCATAGGTTTCTGCCAGCATTCCTGCATTAGGAGTTTGCCCATTATTAATATAGAACTAAGTAAGCCTAAAGGGTCAAATGGTTGACTGACATACGAGAGTAATTTTCTCATGGTAAGGGATGAATTATCGGTTTGTACTGACTTGACATTCATCGCGTCAGTACTTGTGTTCCATTCCACACCCAGAACTTTTAATTGATTAGGCACCTGATAAACTGGAAACTCTTTCTCGATTATCTGGTTTAATGATTTATTATTTGAGGCCCATGATTGTAGTGGCATATTGGCTCCTAATAACTCACGGTTAGCCTCATGGTAGTTTTCTACCAAATTGGATTGATCATTAGTAGTTCCCTGGAAATTATCGACATACAAGTTGTCACTGATTTCTGCCTTATAAGGGCTATTTGACTTCCTCAAATGTGTATCTAATGTTGCTTGAAGTAGAAACGGGGAGGAAGTCGCTCCGAATAGCACTGAGGCAAAACGATAAGTTATGATATCACTGTTAGGATCCAGTGGGTCCTTAATCCAGAGAAACTTGGTGTAATTACGATCCTCTTCTTGTAAGCTTACTCTAAGGAAAGCTTTACTGATATCAGCAGTATAAGCAAAAATACCAGTACGGAATCGTAATAGCACATCATGTAGCCTATGTGTTAGGCTAGGTCCCGTTTGGAGACTTTCATTCAAAGACACGCTGTTTGGCTTCACTTTAGCACTACAGTTGAAGACAATACGTATTGGTGTCGTCAATGAATCTTTCACCACAGCGTGATGGGGTAAATAGTGACCTATTTTTCGGTCATCATTATCAACAACTTCGATAAATTTACTGTTGAGTTGTTGTTGGATTAGTTGATGATACATGTTCAGTTTGTCTGGCTGCTTCTTCAGCCGTATTAATTGAAACTGTAATTGTGAGGCTGCCATGAAATAATTAACTGGAAGTTGTGGATGATTCAACTTCCATGGTAGTCTCACCCAGTATTGTTTATCTTTATAGACACCTCTATCCAGATATTGCTGGTAAGTCCACATATCATCAGGGCTTGGTTGTTCAGGGACAATACCTAAAGTGTCTAAATCCCACAGACGATGTACAGGTGGACCAGACTCAATATCTTCAGATATTTCTCTGAAATGTAGGGGTGACTATTCCAAGCCTAGTCACGCCACTATTGTATTGTTAGATTGTTGGTTGGTTGACGCTGGATTTTGTTGGAAAAGCACCGGTCCAGTAAGCAACTTGCTTCCAGCAGATGACAACAAATTCATTCCGTGTTGTCTGGTGCATCCCGTAATAAATTTATAATAATGGTCAGCGCCTATAAGTATTCCAACATCAGTGAGGCAGTCAAAATTTATTTTGTAATCTGCTAGCCTCATACGGTTTCGTTTAAGATATTTCGCAGTGCGAGCTAATCCTATGACCTGCAGGTCTATAGGAAGTTTGTCTACTACTACCGCTTGTATTGGACTAGTGGAAGATCCAAGTCTCACTAATACCTTAACTACTTGGTATTCACGAGGTCCACTATTAGTCAAGAAACCAGAAATATTCAATCTCACACTTTTGGCAGGTTTTAAATTTAACTGCTCGACTAATTGTTGTGTGATGAAGGTTTTCTGTAATCCTTGGTCAAAAAGACCTCTAGTGTTAACTCTAGATTTCCTGTTAATTAATTTGAGTTGAGCTGTAGGCAGAGTGGTATTATTGCCTGACTCAGTAGCAAGTACATTTATTTCTTGATGTACCTTGCAATATTGTACTGTGGTAGAATTCGTGGAATTCTCCCCAGTTGTCATGGAATGGGTAGAAGTTTTTCTACATAAGGCATAATGATGTATACCTTTGTTGCATCTACTGCATGAACGTAGTTGCACTACACATTTACTGGGATCATGAGAGCCCATGCACTTGGTGCACCTGTGTATTTATTTCTTGTAACCGTTTAATCGTGGTATTAAAGTTAGGATAAACAGTGCATTTGTAGGTGACGTGTTCTTGACTACAGAACAGACACTTTCTCTCTCTGGTTGAATTTGTCCTTTTAGTAGGCAAATCATTTGTTACATCAGAGGGAGATACAGAATAAATACCTACACTACCACTCCTTTTTCCAGTGAAGGCAGTAGTCTTAGGTTTGAATTTATTGGACTTATTCAAAGTCGATTTGGGTTTGACTGTGTTTTCAATATTAGGTGATTTAGACTCTGGTTTAATCTTATCATGAGTCTTCATCCTGTTAACTGTTATTCTCAGTCCCTCGAATATTTGCTCGAGAGTGAGAAACTCGGTTTTATAGTGTGAACATATTTATGTTAAGATATTTCGAGGTAATTTCCTCTGCAAAAGTAACTTGATTGACCATTCTGAGGCTGGTACATCAACTTTAGTACCTAAGGCCTTCACTAGAGACTCTACGTCTAGTCTGAAGCTTTGAAGTGAGTCTGGTCTGTTACTTGGTGCATTCAGATCTAGCAACTGGTAAAAAGGTTAGCTATACTCAACTCCTTGTTGCAATAGTTCAACTTTAGCAGTTTTATAGCTTCCTCATAATTACTCTCAGTGAGAGCTAGGTTATTTATGACCTTTTTAGCCTCTCCTTTGAGAAGACTAATCAAGTATGAGAATTTAGAAATCTTGTCAGGAGAAGATTTTCTATGTATATGAACTTCAAATGAAGTCCAAAAGTTGTCCCAATTTTCTTCATCCAGCCCTGTAAATGTTGGTAGGTCTAAAGTAGGTAGACGAACCTCAGGTAATTGATTACTGGATTGAGACATAGTATTATTTGTATTAGATTTAGATTGCGTTACTATATTGGATAGTATGTCAAGTTTATCTTGAGTCTCATCTTCATACTGGGAAATATCTGCTATAATTCGATCCATTTCATCAGGATCAGTTTCGATGGTATTCAGTAGGTCGAGATAAGACTGACTTGTAGATCTAACTTGATCAAATTTCAGATCAGCCACTCTCACTGATGTTTCTAATCGATAGGAATCAATGGGAGTTGCTTTAGACAAGGTATCCGACTTATTAATTAGTCTAGTTAAATGACCTTTGAGGCCAATATAGGTTCTTTTTAATTGTTCAGGAGTAGCCATGGTGGCTTTAAGTCCAAATTTCATAGGACTTGAATAAGTATTACTAATGAAGCTTGGATACTTGCTCATTAGTTGACAAGTAATATGGAGTATAGCCTAATTTAATGTGGCTAAATTACACTCTACCTCACTCGAGGTTAAATGTACCTACCTAACAATAAGTAACTAATTATTTTGAGCAGTGCTCGTACTTCACCATTAACTTTCGTCCGGCTAGCTCATCTTTATCACCATTAGATGTAATGGTGATCATTCAGCAGCACTCAAAATGCATACACAAATAATGAGTACACGAATAATTAAGATGGATATACTCTAATCAGAGTTATCCTAAGGTTAAATCCCACCCTTGATAGGGTCAGCACAAGAATGAATAATATATGTACTACTAACTAGCTCAAGCCTAGTCATGAGAATTTCTACCTAAGAAACTACAAATTTATTTAGTCTGTCTTTGTGCCAAATTCAGCACAATCACAGCCTAAATTCCTACCTAATAAAGGTTGGCAAAGATTATATTGTGGTGCAGTAATGTGAATATATAGTTGTGTTGTATTTTTGGGTTCATGGATTTTTATAGTTTATATAAATGTGCACTTGCACACACAAGTGAAACAATTAGGTACAGTTAATTTGGCTTGCTAGCCACAGCTGTTTGTGATAATTGATTGTGTTGATCAATTTGTTAACTACATGTGACCTAGACTCACCTGACAGATGTACACCATCTCTTGTCAGGTTTTGCCTGTATGGTCTGGCTGTAAATTAGATATAAGTGGCATCCAATCGTACTCGTTTTTTCAGCCTGAAGTTTATATATTTGGCAGCTCTTTGGTAATATTCTGGGGTTACTCCCCGACGATTATTATTACTCAGTTGGCGAGGTTCCACCAATGTGAATACTACCGAATTGCTGATGAGTTTGAATGAAGAAATTATGATCTTAAGGTGATTAATTTCCTCAGCTGGATGACGAGTAGGATGGATGTCATTATCACCTAAATAAATAATGGTTAGATGGTGAGGCCACTCTAATGCAGGTGTTAGTGTGGAATTGTTATAGAAGTTATGAGCTGTTGCTCCTGGTGACCTAGAGATTCTTACTTCAGTATGAGGTATAGGTCTAAGTGTTGTGGATAATTGACTGTGTCCCACGAGTGCTACCATATACATGAGGTATAAGTAGCAATGAATTGGTGTGAATTAGGCTAACCTATGTGTTACGCTGCCGGTAGACAATTAATTAATGTGGTTAGTCTAGACTACTTCACACAATGATTAGTTATTACTAATTGGTATATTTATATTTATATTCATCCTGTTCGAAGGACCATAATGTGGGATATCTGGGGCTTGACTCAATTATTTAATTATTTAATTAATCAAATTAATTACGAAGGACCACCCACTTTTAAGAAAAGAGGGAAACTAACAAAAAGTGACCATTAGAAACACAAGGAAGAACCAGTATCTATGGATAAATATTAGAAAGAATAATCACTTAAATAAATAATGGACTGTATGGTTAATTAACTATAGTCAGGGCCTCAAACACCTACATTGGGGGGGGGGGTATTGCTAGAACTTCATATACGTCTAGGAACTAGTGTGGTTCGTGCACCAGTTCATTGTTGAATAAAGAATATTGTGACCAAATTATTATAGAATCAATAGGTAAATACAAATAGAAAATATTAATAAACACATTTTATCTCCAGTTCACATGACAAGCATTCAATATGATAATATCCTGGACATGTAGAAATAATTGGAGTAATTAAATGTGTACAAAAAGTCTTAGCTTTAAGACGATTTCTATGACATCGTTCACGCCTCGTCTTTGTGATCTCAAGATCTCCACGTAGAAGCCCTTAGAGGTGAATAACACGAATGTAGTTAACGGCTCGTTGACTCCTCACGTACGAGCTGTAATTTAAAGGATATTACGTAGCATTGAACTAGGCTACTTAAATCTCAATATTTATGAAATAGAAAATAAAGATTAGTGCGATACTAACATTGGATTTTTAGTCGTCGTTCGATGTAACGACAGACTGCCCACGAAATATACAATCTCTAATGATGCATCAAGAAAGAAATATATACTTATCGACGGGTGCAGTGTATGCTGAAGTCTGCCGGTATCGCGTCTCAGTCTCAAACTTCCACAATGTTGTACACGTGGTTGAGAGTTTGGCTTGAATATCGACGCGTTATTATTTGACCGAGCACTGTAGATCACGTAGAAGAATAATTATTCGTTCTAAGTTGAGTATCAGTGTAATTCTTGCTGATAATCCCAACGTCACGTGTCTCAGGCTCTGACGCCACGACTTTCTGTCCAAATACGTATGCTCTCGTTGCTCACTCCGCAACACGAGCTCGCCACCCACACACACAATGGCGTCTCTCCTCCCTCAACCCACGTCCCCGCATTCACCACAGAAATTATTTATCACGAATAATATTATTTCGCGCAATTGTGGTTGAAATACTTTAATAAAGACTGGGTTGTGATTCTAGGGATTTAAATATTATTGCTTTCTCGTCTTATGGTGGTAAACAAGAAATGGAGAAGATTTTAGTTTTCTCCATGGCATTCACACGTGACAGAAAAACTATTACTTGATAAAAATTGTAACTAAAAACTCTCGATTTAGAATTATTTGAGAGTTATGTTATCCATAAAAAATTATCACACGGAATACTGATGATTTTAGAGAATCACATTCAATTCTCTAACACACTGGCTATAAATGTGTTTAACTAGATATAATCTGAGGCAATACTGGTGCTTGGTTTCGTAAGAATTCCAGCATCCATATGCAGATATAATGGTTAGTTTATGTGAACATTACTGTTAGTAAGTTTTAGTGACTACTGTAGTTAGTATATATTAATACTGATTTATTACAATACAATAGTATTGTATTAGTGTTGGAAATTTCCAACACGTATTCACTATTGACTTTCATTTTGTTTAGATATTGTTATTTCTTGTTCTTTACTTAAGCGAACACATAAATAAATAAATATATATATCAACATATGAACACATTTTCAAGGAATAAATATATTTGTCTGGTTTTTCTAATGTATATGTGTAGATATGTCTATCTTCATATGTGTATATGTATATATATATATATATATATATATATATATATATATATATATATATATATATTTATATATATATATATATATATATATATATATATATATATATATATATATATATATATATATGCAATTGACGATCACAAAACACTGATCATTTTATGCGGAAAATCCACAGAGAAATATGAAATGAGGTGAACGTTTCAGCTTGTTAAAGCCTTTGTCAACACCAGACTGACTAAGGAGAAGGGAGAAGGGGGAGGATATATAGGCCGACACCTGACCAACCCATCCCAAGGGAAAGAATTAACCAAAAACAGGTATAGCTTAGCTTAGAATGGTCAAAGAGGATTAAGCGGTCAGAGAATAAGGATGAAAGATTAAAGAAAAGCCTCATGAACACACAATATATGAATATACAATTATAATGAGACATTGTAAGCCTCTCTATCAGAGTTGTTTCTTAAACTGTTGTGCAATATTATAACTTAAAAATGGATCAAGTTTATACATACCAGTACTAACATTAAGAAGATTTGGACACTGACTGATTAGAGCAGACTCAATCAAATTCCGTTCCACGAAATCCCCACAATTGGTAATGCTTTTTGCCCCATTCCAGTTAATATTGTGATCGCATAAACTCGTATGTAGATACAATGCATTAGACGTTTGGGTAGTTCTAATACTATAAGCATGTTGTGACAACCGCAACTGTAAGGACTTTCTTGTTTGTCCAAGGTACACAGAATCACAATCATTGCAGGGAATCGAATACACACAACCTGCTGTATCAGGGGAGTTTTTTATTAAATTGGATTTGATCGTACTATTAGTGAACACCAAATTTATATTAAGTTTCTTAAAAATCAGAGACA
Organism: Procambarus clarkii; assembly: GCF_040958095.1. Taxonomy (NCBI): domain Eukaryota; kingdom Metazoa; phylum Arthropoda; class Malacostraca; order Decapoda; family Cambaridae; genus Procambarus; species Procambarus clarkii. Next base: position 36,630,294 of record NC_091190.1, read on the forward strand.
ATTTTTCAAGTCCACTCGCATAAGGTACCACCAATGAGTTAATAATTTTTGGTTTCGCCTTAGGGACGTGATTATAAAACGTACGCTTGGCTTGTACAAACGAGAAATTCAAAAACCTCTTAGGATATTGTAAACTCTTCCCAATTTCATATATTTCAGCAATCTCCCCATCAAAAAACCCAGGGCCGCAAACCCCCAAAGCCCGCAGAAACATTCCCGAAAATACTGCCTGTTTAACTTTACTATGATGATTCGAATAAAAATGAACATACGACCCCACGTTGGTAGGTTTCCTATACACATTAAATTTGAACTTTCTAGTGACTCTATGAATCATATATATATATATATATATATATGTCTTACAGGTTAAACAGGCAGTATTCTCAGGAATGCCCCCACGAGCCCCGAGAGTCCGCAGCCCCGAGTCCCCCGATGAAGAGATTGCCAATATATATATATATATATATATATATATATATATATATATATATATATATATATATATATATATATATATATACATATATATATTGGTGTATACTGGCAGCAGGTTTTCTTTCAAACATGTTTCATTGAATATGACCGCATATTCTGTGTTTATTATTTTCTGGTTTAGGGCTTCTATCCCTCTAACTATTTTCTTAGCATCAGGGCTTAATTGAAATAGGAGTTCTCCAAAACTCATTTTCGTACTTTTGAGGTGAAGAAAAGAAGTGATTTACTATAGAGTGTATTACACTTATTTATATAATTTGCACAACGTTTCGAACCTCCATGGTTCATTCTCAAGTGAACAGCTCTTACAATATTAGTTGATTTTATACCCGCACTGGGTCAGGTGATAATACAATAGAGGTGAAAACATGGGGGGATACATAAGGGATAAATGTGAGGTGAAACATTGAGGCTGCAGAAGGCATATTGGCCCATACGAGGCAGCTCCTATCTAAACACAAAGATTAATCCAGTGTAATTGGCCTATTATGTTTTACATTGTCTTCTGTGTTGGCATCGATATGTTCTTGTCTTGTCCTTACTCTCATGGTGGGTAGAGTAAATAGTTCCGTGATTTGGGTGTTCATGGTAGGTTGCTCTATTCTTATGTGAATTGCCTCAAGAATTTGTAATCTTCTTGCATCTTGGGTTTTGTCTATTATTGTTGGAAATTTCCAACACTAAATACAACACTGTTGTATTCTCATTAATTATTACTAATTCTACTAATCATTGTAGTAAGTAAAATTAACACAACGTAGAATTCACATGTACTAATAATTACATCTGTACAATAGGCTAGAATTCTTATGTCACCCGACGCCAGTATTGCGTCAGATTTCATTGTAATAAACACATTTATATCCAATGTGCCTGAGAATTGAATTCGATTCTCTATAACAAATGGTGTTCAGTGTGATAATTAATTACAGATAAACTGACCTCCAACTAAAGCCAAATAGAGAGTTTATAGTTATAGCAGATATCTAGTAATAAAAATTAACGTCACGCGTGAATGCCAGAGAGAGACATTAATTCTTCTCCATTATACGTTTACTATCAAAGCACTGGCAAATAATAATATTTAACTCTTCCAAATAATAAACCCGTCCTAACCCGAGCATTTCAAGCACAACCGCGAGAAATGATGATATCCATAATAATAATTTAGTTAATAAACGCGGGACGCGGAGCGGTGCGGGAGAGGACGCCAGTGCACATGCTGAAACGCTCCCGAGCGGACCTGTTTACGTGTTGCTCATGAGGAGACGCCATTACCCAGTCATCAGGGTAAACGCTATCCATTCTCCAGAAGAAAGTCACCACTGTGAGGCGTGAAGAGCCTTGCAGACAATACCTTCACCTGGTGTCAGTGTCATTCACGGAACCTGTTAAATTTTGGTTCTTTGTGACTCCACGTGACCGGCCAGTGAAGCGCGTCATTATCCAGGATAGGCTAAGCCAGAGCCTGGGACGCGAATTTCGGCAAGCCTAAACTTACACAGTGCCCATATTAGCTAAGTATCTTATCCTTATTTGATGCATCTGATAGGGTGTAGACTTATAGCTGGGTAGCTTGTCGTGACGACGTATAACAACAATAAATCACAGGTCATTATCCTTCATTTACCATTAATATTAATTTATGGAGCATAGAAATCCAGTAGTTTAATTTGTTGCTACTGTAAACATTTATTTTGCAGCGTGTGAGAAGAATTCTCCGAGCTGTCCTTTCCCATGTTAATCAACTCCTAGTGTTCCATGCTGAGTCCAGGAGAATCAGAGGAAGCGTCGTGACTAACTTCTAAAGAATCGTCATTAACCCTTAACATGCTCGGGGTCTAATATCCTGCCATCCGCACAGGCGCATGTCATTTTGAAAAAAAAAAAAAAATTTTTTTTTTTTAATCTGTTAAGTTCTGTTCACTGATCACGGGAAAAATAAAAAAAAAATCTATTGTACTTACTTTTGTCGCAATAAAGCCGAAAAGCTCGGTGATGACGTCACAATCTGCATGTTCGCTCATGCAGTACACGCCCGGGAGGTGTTGCGCGCGGTCCTCAAACAGCCAGAGTTGCCACAAATATATTTTCGCGCTATTTATTTACAATGTCTAAGCGCATTTTATCTAATTTTTTTTCACTAATTGTGTTTCAAATACTGTTTGAACATATTTTGTATCAATAATTGTTGCATATTTGAGTATACACAGGCGCACACAAATGTTTTCAATTACGGCAATATAAGCAATATAATATGTCATTACAGTCTATTATATTGTATGTTCTGCTTATATTTGTATATATTTACACACACGCACACGCTATCTGCTTATATGTTTACATATTTACACACTCGCACACGCTATACACACTTTGAAGCACACTTAGAAGATTTCTAGACTGTGGTAGTCATTCAAGCAGTCGACAGCACATAATGGGATACCACACGTTTCACACCATGTTTGCACAAGCTTCCGTTTCTTGTCTCTACGTGTCGTTGTTTTACACACCAAGCAATCACGTTGGGCTATTGCACGCTTCCCACCAGGTGGCAAATACTTAAGTTTGTGTGCTAGGAAGCCTTCAGTGTGAGCGAGGCGTGGAGTACCAGTATGCTGCAACAGTGGGTTTATGATGGGCCGCTGAATACCTGGGACATCTTTTGCAAACTTTCCTAATAACTGTATTGCAGCATCAAATACAAAGTCACGGAAAGTGGGCTTACGTCCAGTTCTCACAAGGTACATGTTGAAACAGTTCAGCATGCTCATGTCCACAAGATGGAAGAACACTTTTTTCGTCCACCTACATGTCTTCCGCACACACTCTGCAGTGCCAATCATCATGTCTGATTTATCAATCAACCGCATGTTGATATTATAGTCTAAAACACAGTCTGGCTTATATAGTGGTGCGTTTGTTTTATGGCTCACTTTCCCACTGTTCACCATTGTTCCATCATGAATTGTTGTCAACAAGTTCACCTCTCTTTTTGTCTTTCCACCGAACTGACAGAATGTTATCACTTTTCCTTCTCTGACACTCACCAACTGCAATGTCGTTGTCAAACACAGGCATTTCCCTTCGTTGTGGCTTTACTGTACCAACCAATCCGGTTCCATTTTCTAGCAAGAACCGAGCTAGCAAGGGACTTGTATAGTAATTATCTGTGTATAAAATGTGTCCCTTGTTCATCCACGGAGCCATGATGGTCTTAACTACACTCCCCGAGAATCCATGTTCGTCGTTACCGGGAATGTCTACATCACTAGCCGAGTACAGAATCATGTGTAACACGTATCCTGTCTCACAATCACAAAGAACAAAAAATTTCAGGCCAAATCGGTTTCGTTTTGAGGGAATGTACTGTTTGAATGGAACACGTCCCTTGAAAAGTACGAGAGATTCATCAACCACCAGCTTTTGTGCTGGTACGTAAAAATCTCTGAATTTTCCAATAGCATCGTTCATGTAGTGCCTCACTCGCCACAGTCTATCATCAGGTGTTCGGTCCTGAACACTTCCAAAATGTAGACACCTGAGGAGTATCTGAAACCTGTCTCGTGACATATATTTCCCGAATAAAGGTGTTGGTATTGTCTTGTCCTTGCTCCAATAGTCACTTATTGCATGTTTGTGACAGTGCTTCATCAACAAACAGAGTGCCAAAAACACATACATTTCCGCCACTGTGGTATTTTTCCAACGCTGCAGTCGTGAAAATTCTGTGATTTCCCTTTCAATCAGGTAAGCAGCATGCAGGTTCGTTTCGTGTACAATGCATTCCATGAGTGGTTCATCATAGAATGCTGTAAAATATTCCATCTCAGCCATGTCCTCACCTTGATTAGGGAAAAGGTTTGTAATCCCTACATCTTTATCGTCAAAGTGAGGAATATTAGGAATAAAATCGTCACCATCACTCCACTCAAGTACACCAGGCGTCCTGCGAGATGCAGAGGAAAGACAGCGAGGAAACGATGCATACCGGCGACCAGGAGCTGAATACCGTCTGCGAGAAGCACGGCGACTACGTGCACGTGAGGTGGGTGCACGTGAGGTGGATGCACTTGAGGTGGATGCACGTGAGGTGGATGCACGTGAGGTGGATGCACGTGAGGTGGATGCACGTGAACATGAGGGTCTTGGTCCCTCATGTGGTGCCATGCGGTGGCGCTTGGCCGGGCGAGATGCTGCTGACGCGACAATTTCTCGCCCAGTTACACCACTGGTACCAGCCACAGGCTCAATAAAACTTTGATCTGAGTCACTAAACCCAGAAAAGGAGTCACCTCCCTCTGACTCGTCACCCTCAAACAGAAAATATCCACAGGAACTGTGAGGTCGTGGTAGAATTGGGGTAGAAACTGACCGAGGAGGCATGGGTGAGCGTAGAGGCCTCGCCATGGCATGGCGGTCATTCTCACTTTCACTGCTGCTGCTACTATCACCCGACAACTGTGTATAATCCTCATCGTTGTCTGAATCATCAAACACACTTTCTTCACCTTCAGAGAATAATTCGTGGGCTATTTGCTCTGGGGTGAGGGACTGAGTGGTGCGTGCCCGTGAGGCGTTTGACCGTGCACTCGCCATGGTGACTCTCGCTAAACTCAGGCCTCCCATGCCTTCGGTTCGTGAGCGGGGATTTTTTTCAAAATGGCCGCTGTTTACTAGAGCCCCTGGGCAGCGTATGGGACCCCCAGCTACACCGCGGGCCATTCAAATCGTGCGAGGTACCCATAATCGTCATATGACGTGAAGCGCAGTTGACTGGTAAAACGATTTACACTTCATATGAAGTGATGCGCACTTTAAGGGTTAAGCTAAGATTCCTTTGTATTCCTCTAATTTATTATCTGTACTCTTTTACATGCAGAACTCTGTTTAATGGATTAACATGTGTTTATTATGATTATTATTATTATGTTCAAAATCTATGTTCCCATTAATGATAACGATAATGATTTGATAAATATTCATAGGATTAGATTATTATACATTGGATTAGTGAACGAACCACACTAGTTCCTGGACGTACTGAGTTCCAGTAATACCCCCCCAATGTAGGTGTTTGAGGTTTTGATTCATTTAATTATACAGCCCATTAATTGTTTCTATGATCATATTCTCTAGTATTTTATCCATAGTTACTGGTTCATCTAGGAATTATCTAATGATCATAGTTTCTCAGTTTCCCTATTTACTATAAAAGCGGGTGGTCCTTCGTAATTTAATTTACTATATTAATATTTAAATAATTAGATTCAAGCCCCAAATGTCCCACATTATGGTCCTTCGAACCGGATAGGCATAAAATTATAATTACAAATACTAATTAATAATAACTAATCCTTGTGTGATATAAGCTAGACTAACCTTTTAATTAATTGTGTCTACTAACAACGTAACTGTTACGAACCCGGATCCAGCGTCCTAGCCTGGAGCAGTGACAAACACGCCATCTGTGGGTCAGCTCCCGAAACCCCCGCCAAACGAACGACGACACCTAGTGAGGACAGCGTGTACTGGCCTCGAGGACCAGTTTCCAGTCTGGTTCAGCGCTCAACACCGCCGCTCCTGACCTCTGGTGAGGTGGTGCTCCGAAGACAGCGCCATCTATGGAGTGGATATGTCGGGCGTTTGTATCTGAGCCTGTGAGTGTGGTGTATTAGTGTCCCGGTTATTAATGACGTGTCTGCTTACAGAGCCGACCTGGGACCACTGTGTTGAAGGTGAAGTCAGTCTACCCGAGGCAGCCAGTCTCCATACAGTGAAGTTTGCTGCAGCTGTCGTGACGTCGTCCCCCCCGGAAGAACACTGTGGTGTGTTAAGCCTGCCAGTGGAGTGGCAGCGGAAGGATTTACCCGGGACCGACGGTTGGAGACGATAATCCACTGGGGTATTGAGGACAGGAGGGTGATTGGTGATATCACACGAGACTCCTGTCTAGGGCGTACCCCTTTTATCGTTCGTGGAGTGGCCGTGCCAGCCTTGGTGGCTCAGTACCTGCCAGCAGACCTGCTGGACGTGTGGTTGACGGCCTCCACGACGGTGCCCCCAGTGGACCTGTGTTGTGGCTGACCTGTGGCCAGGGTAGACTCGGCGTTCTCAGAGGACACGTCTTGAGGCCACGAAGAAAGCACCGCGGACTCAGCACCTAGCTTCGAGGATCCATAGTCTCCAGCAGAAGACTACAGTGTTGATCCCCTTTGTAAAGTGTTAATACCCCTCCCCCTTGTGAACGTTTTACTTTTATATATTTAAATGGTGAAGGTTATATTATATTATATTAAGTTCTTACCTTTCTTTCCCTACTCCCTTTAAGTTACTTGCGTCACGGATCGCATCCCTTGATAGCCTCTACTGGCTTGGGGCCGGATATATATCTTCCTCTAACTACATCAGAGTAAGAACCCCGTTGCGTCCCGAGAGGGCCGTAACATAATTGGCATCCCCAGCGGGATCCGACCCCTTGTTAAGTATGTTTGATAGGGGTGGTGAAGTGGCGTAATCCCTGTAAATAATTCCCCCTGTGTGTGACGATTGTGACGTTATACGTCCTGTGCGGTGCTCAGAGTGACTAAGTGCGATATTGTGCAGTGCGGTGCTCGCTGTGATTAAGCGATTAAGTGCAATATTGACTAGTGCAGTGCTCAGTGATTTAGTGCAATATTGTAGAGCGAAGTGTTCGCTTGGACTCAGTGCAATATTGTAGAGCGAAGTATTCGCTTGGACTCAGTGCAATATTGGGTAGTGTGGTGCCCGAAGTGATTACGTGCAATATTGGCAAGTGCAGTGTTTGGTGCGATAAAGTGCAATATTGGCGTAGAACAGTGCTCGGTGTGTTAAGTGCTAACGTGTAAGCAGTGTGTTAAGCGCAAAGTGTTCCATCTGTGACAATGGCAGACAAAGCTACCATCGATGATCTGGACGAGGTTCAGGCTTTTCTGAACAGAGAGGATTGTCTTGCCAGATTGAAATATTTGAGCAAACCAGAGCTTGTACTAGTGAGCGCCTACCTGGAGATCAAGATCCGTGCCAGTGACTCCCGTGTGGAGATCTTGTCCAAGGTACACCGGCACCTGAAGGCAGAAGAGAAACAGGAAGGCGAGACTCCTAGTACAAAGGAAAGTGCAGACATAGCTTCCACGGAAAAGGAAGATAAGGGCAGCGACGTTGACAGTGATGCAGGCGAGCTTAATATCAGCTTCCTAACAGTCAAGATGCGTGCCCTAGAGATCAATCGGGAAATAGAATGGAAGAAATTAGAAATGGAACGAGAGAGGCAAGATAAAGAATTGGAGATGAGACGTTTAGAATTAGAACGAGAAAGAGAAAGAGAAGAACGAGAAAGAGAAAAAGAAGAACGAGAAAGAGAAGAGAGACGGGAGAGAGAAGAACGAGAACGAGAGAGAAAAGAACGAGAAAGAGAAGAGAAACGAGAGAGGGAAGAACGAGAAAGAGAAGAGAAACGAGAGAGAGAAGAACGAGAAAGAGAAGAGAGACGAGAGAGAGAAGAACGAGAACGAGAGAGAGAAGAACGAGAACGAGAGAGAGAAGAACGAGAGCGAGAAAGAGAGGAACGAGACAGACAAGAACAACGAGACAAAGAGGAAAGAGAGAGACAACATGAACTAGAAGTTTTGCGATTAGGCGGTGGTCGGAGGCAAACAACGGACACCAGTAGCTTCGATCCGGTACGCAACATCAAAATGGTCCCCAAATTCCATGAGAAGGAAGTGTCAAAATTCTTTGCAGCCTTCGAGAAAGTCGCTGCCTCTTTGGAGTGGCCAAGGGAGAATTGGGCCATCATGATACAGTCAGTCTTGACTGGGAAGGCCCAAATTGCCTATTCTACGTTATCCCTTGACGACTCCAGCGATTATGACAAGGTGAAGAAAGTTGTGCTCATGGCGTACCAATTGGTACCTGAGGCGTATAGGCAAAAGTTCAGAAACCTGAAGAAGACCTCAGAGCACACTTTCACCGAATTCGCCACCATCAAGGAGCGACTTTTTCAAGAATGGTGTGCCTCTCGGAAGGTGGAGACCAAGGAAGACCTCGAACAGCTGATTCTGCTCGAGGACTTCAAGGATTGTTTATCTGGAGATCTCAAGACGTACTTAGAGGAACAGCAGGTAGAGACCTTGAGTGCAGCAGCCACCATGGCTGAAGAGTATATCCTGACTCATAGGCCGTCTGCTAAGTACGTCCCGAGGAATTACCAGCGCCGGTTTGACAGACCTCACGACGAAGAAGAAAGACCCGTCCCACAAAGTGCTAAGAAGACGCCCCCAAGTAGCCCCCGAAGAACAAGTCCCAGTAGTCCGAAACACCGTAGTCCAAGGAGGAATATGGTGTGCTGGACTTGTGGGCAGAAAGGGCACATAGCTGCTAGGTGCCGAGGCAGAAGAGGTGGCAGTGCACGAAGGGAGGTGATGTTGATGAGCTGTGTTACACCACCAGTAGGAAACCAGTCTACGACGACGCAGGAAGGACCAAGTTTGTTGGCCCCTCACACTTCAACCGGGTATGTAACGAGTGATCATACTGGTAGATCAATTGTAGTGCTCAGAGATAGTGGAGCAGCCCAGTCCCTGATCGTGAAGAGCTCGTTACCCGAGGGAGTAAGTGTGGATGGGAGACCAGAGGTTATCCTGGTTGGGTTTCCGAGAACGCAGTATTTCGCCCCCTTAGTGCCAGTACATCTCGACTCTCCTTATTTCAGCGGCACATGTGCGTTGGCAGTAGTCGATACCCTCCCTGTGGCTGGGATTGACGTGGTACTAGCCAACGACTTGGTGACCGATTGGAGCACCAATCGTCCCAAGGTTGCGGACGAGTCTACCAGAACAGCACGGTCTGAGGTAACAGGCAATGGTAATGTCCAGGTAAAGACAGACCCGGATGTAAACATATTTAATGTGTCCTCTCACCCGCAGATCGACGATATTCTAGCAGTGTCTCCTGATTCTCTCGACGAGGAACATGAAGTTAAGAAGGCAGAGGTACCTGAGCAAGAAGAGAGGCCTTGTGTGCGGGCACCCACGGATACCAACGAGTCTGGAGCGAAGGCGGATGTGTGCTTGCGGTATGGCAAGTTACAGCATTTAGTGAACCAGCCAGAGATTCCCCAGACGTCAAAGGTAGGTGCGGTGTGTTCAAAAGGTCTAGTGCCCTCTTCGGTCCAAGCCAGGCGTGTGGATGTGGCCGGCTATGGACATGACTGGCTCGGGAAGCTTATCCCTCAATTGGCCTCGTGTTTCTTAACGATGCTTTGTTTGATTCTCGTATGTGTTCTCGTTTGTGCTCTCAGTGAGGACCGGTGGACGACCCGACGAATGATGGCTCCCATGAACATCGCGAAGAGGTCCCAGGGATTGGAGATTTGTACTGCAAGTGTTGCAGTTGAAGAAGGGACCTGGGAGGTAATAGATGATACAGGAGGTACGATATGTGATAATATGAGTGACTGTTTCCGACAGGTTGACACCCCCCGCGTGACTGCTGAGCCTCAACACAGCGTTATACGGAACGTTGGTCGACCTGACGGGGGCAGAGCGAATGCCATCTTCGGTGAGCAAGCAGCCCTGTTGGAACTAGGTGTGGGCCTAGTAGAAGAGTGTATAGTAAGTACTAACTTGCCCATTGTCGCTATCACTCTGAATTATCAGACCCCTGTATTCCAGGTTCCTGTCTCCCTGAAGGACCATCGGACTGGCACCAGAAATGCCGTCTGTGGTCAGCCATCATCGGTGCCACGACATAGAGAAGTGTCGAGTCACCCCAGATCGTGTCAAAACCAATCCGTACTAGAGAGGTGTGAGATGATGCCCCTGCTTGACATCGCAGTGGAGACGTGGGAGACGTGGAAGATTACGTCGGGCAGATCATTGCCTTCTATCTGCAAGCTCCCGTTGTGCCGGAAATGGCTAGTAGAAAAGTTCTGTGGACAAGACAACCTCATCTCTCCAGTTCATAGTATAAGTAAGTCCATTTGGAGTTGTGTCGCCCTGCTAATTTGGTTTGTGTTTTTTATAGAACCCCAAACCAAATTCTTTTTGGTGGGGAGGTGTTACGAACCCGGATCCAGCGTCCTAGCCTGGAGCAGTGACAAACACGCCATCTGTGGGTCAGCTCCCGAAACCCCCGCCAAACGAACGACGACACCTAGTGAGGACAGCGTGTACTGGCCTCGAGGACCAGTTTCCAGTCTGGTTCAGCGCTCAACACCGCCGCTCCTGACCTCTGGTGAGGTGGTGCTCCGAAGACAGCGCCATCTATGGAGTGGATATGTCGGGCGTTTGTATCTGAGCCTGTGAGTGTGGTGTATTAGTGTCCCGGTTATTAATGACGTGTCTGCTTACAGAGCCGACCTGGGACCACTGTGTTGAAGGTGAAGTCAGTCTACCCGAGGCAGCCAGTCTCCATACAGTGAAGTTTGCTGCAGCTGTCGTGACGTCGTCCCCCCCGGAAGAACACTGTGGTGTGTTAAGCCTGCCAGTGGAGTGGCAGCGGAAGGATTTACCCGGGACCGACGGTTGGAGACGATAATCCACTGGGGTATTGAGGACAGGAGGGTGATTGGTGATATCACACGAGACTCCTGTCTAGGGCGTACCCCTTTTATCGTTCGTGGAGTGGCCGTGCCAGCCTTGGTGGCTCAGTACCTGCCAGCAGACCTGCTGGACGTGTGGTTGACGGCCTCCACGACGGTGCCCCCAGTGGACCTGTGTTGTGGCTGACCTGTGGCCAGGGTAGACTCGGCGTTCTCAGAGGACACGTCTTGAGGCCACGAAGAAAGCACCGCGGACTCAGCACCTAGCTTCGAGGATCCATAGTCTCCAGCAGAAGACTACAGTGTTGATCCCCTTTGTAAAGTGTTAATACCCCTCCCCCTTGTGAACGTTTTACTTTTATATATTTAAATGGTGAAGGTTATATTATATTATATTAAGTTCTTACCTTTCTTTCCCTACTCCCTTTAAGTTACTTGCGTCACGGATCGCATCCCTTGATAGCCTCTACTGGCTTGGGGCCGGATATATATCTTCCTCTAACTACATCAGAGTAAGAACCCCGTTGCGTCCCGAGAGGGCCGTAACAGTAACACATAGGTTAGCCTAAGTCACACCAATACATTGCTACTTATACCTTATGTATAAGGTAGCACTCGTGGGATAGTTTATTGCCCACAACATTTAGACCTACACCTCACACAGAAGTGAGAATCTTTAGGTCACCAGGAGCAAACAGCTCATAACATATATTAATCACTAACACCAATTATGTGTTAACCATTTAGGCTATACCAATGTTTCAATATATGGCTGTCAACAGACTGTCCATTATAGCCTGAATCCATGTTATAATTACTGATTCACTCAAGTCAGTAGATCATTAACATTTAGGGATCCAGTATACTAATATAAATTACTGGTCTCATACTAGTTAATCATTACTAACCCTGATAACATTTTATTCCACAATTAGGAGTACATTCAGGAGTTAGATAATATTTACGGTAGTTAGAATACTTGCCAAACACAATTAATTCTCTTGTGTTCATTTAATTTCTTATACGCATAATTATACAAGTGTATATTATATAAAATCCAAAAAAAACAAAAACACAGCACAATTATTTACACATTATTGCACCACAATATAATCTTTGCCAACCTTTATTAGGTAGCAATTTAGGCTGTGATTGTGTTGAATTTGGCACAAGCATAGACTAATATAGTTGTAGTTTCTTAAGTAGAAATTCTCACGACTAGGCTTGAGCTAGTTAGTGGCATATATATTATTCTTTTGTGCTGACCCTATCAAGGGTGGGATTAACCATTTATTGTGTAATTATATTTTATTGCATATTTCTATGTATGTCTTTGAGTGTTACTGTAAGTCCACTACCCATCCGAGGCTGATTTAGAAGAGCTAAGCTGAGGAACACCTGTAGTGAGACCAAGGTACCACTCAAATCTTAATTGCTTATTATTAGGTAGGTAGCTAACCTCTAAATGAGGTAAATTACAACCAGCCTCAAGAAATACCAGGCTGTCAATACTTATACCTGCTCTACATCAAGGAGCAGACACCATAGCTATACCACTAGCTACATAAGCCCTATCAGGCTCAATTTACCGCAAGAATGAATCCTCTAGAAAGGAATGCAAGATTCTTGAGAACTCTTCAAGTTCGCCTAGGAGAACTGCTTATCAGATGTCATCTCTGTGTAGAAACTGACCAGGTGACGTCTATAAACTAGCAAGTTCCATATGGAACGCCATCCAAAATATGATCATGTAAAGACTGTAATCGAGTCCCACAGGAATTTACTCCAAGTCGGTCATACTGTCTCAGACCACTTACGTCTAACAGAATCTGATCTTGATAACTATGAACATTACGTTCAAACAAGGTAGACCGATATAAGGAGGTGCTTGCGAGACAAGATATTGCCGAGTGGATAGAGCCGATCATTAATAGACCTACACCCAAGTCAACACTCAGTTCAGATGAAATACCTGAACTACCTCAAGATGAGGAGAATCCTCTAATCAATACTGATCACTACACAGGATCCACAACTGAAGTTCAACCTTCATTTTCTAACCTCTCATCTAACACAGCTTCATGTGATGATTTGTTTACAGAGTCTGATCAATTTTCAGACAGCTCTTCTCAATGTTCCCTGGATTCTATAAGTTCAATACATAAGGCTGCTGAATTAACTAGCTTATCACAAGAACCCAAAGAAACAAGTGAAGCTGCAGATGAAACAAGTGAAGCTGCAATAATCAGTGAATCTGAACCAGAAAATGATAAAACTAATGCTGCAGCAGCAGTTGAAGCTATAATTAAAGCTGAGGCTAAATAAGAAGCCTTAAGCAACACAAGTAATGGTCACAATTGCTCACAACAGCCTTCTAAAGTAAGTGCTAACAATGAGAAGACTATTATAAACCTTGTGCACCAATTATTAAATTTATCTTCACCAGAACAATCAGTTGACTCTTTACAAGCCTTTAGTTTTCAGCTTGAGTCACTGATAAATTTTTCAGTAAAGAGGTGGATCACCCAACTACTGAGTGGATGACTAAAATTATCATCCAGAGAAAATTGTCTGGTGACACACTTAATAAATTATATGTATACCAGAATGGTAATACCCTGTCAATGCAGGATATATTTACAGGTTTGCGCAATATGAGCAATCATACAGCAGACCAGGCAATTAATGCTAAATCTGAATGCACCAAAACTGTACCTACATCAGTTTCCTTACCTGAAACTCCTAAAGTGACACTGTCACTAGGTAACAAAGGTGCTAATAATCAATGTAACAACAATCAGTCAAACACTGATTCATCAGTGAGGCCTAAGAGTCCCACAGGTGCTCCTAAGAGACCTAATAGACCTGGTTGACCTGGTTGATGGGGTTCTGGGAGTTCTTCTACTCCCCAAGCCCGGCCCGAGGCCAGGCTTGACTTGTGAGAGTTTGGTCCACCAGGCTTGACTTGTGAGAGTTTGGTCCACCAGGCTGTTGCTTGGAGCGGCCCGCAGGCCCACATACCCACCACAGCCCGGTTGGTCCGGCACTCCTTGGAGGAATAAATCTAGTTTCCTCTTGAAAATGTCCACTGTTGTTCCGGCAATATTTCTTATGCTTGCTGGGAGGATGTTGAACAACCGCGGACCTCTGATGTTTATACAGTGTTCTCTGATTGTGCCTATGGCACCTCTGCTCTTCACTGGTTCTATTCTACATTTTCTTCCATATCGTTTACTCCAGTACGTTGTTATTTTACTGTGTAGATTTGGTACTTGGCCCTCCAGTATCTTTCAGGTGTATATTATTTGATATCTCTCTCGTCTTCTTTCTAGTGAGTACATTTGGAGGGCTTTGAGACGATCCCAATAATTTAGGTGCTTTATTGCGTCTATGCGTGCCGTATATGTTCTCTGTATTCCTCTATTTCAGCAATCTCTCCTGCTCTGAAGGGGGAAGTGAGTACTGAACAGTACTCAAGACGGGACAACACAAGTGACTTGAAGAGTACAACCATTGTGATGGGATCCCTGGATTTGAAAGTTCTCGTAATCCATCCTATCATTTTTCTGGCGTCGCAATATTTGCTTGGTTATGCTCCTTAAATGTTAAGTCGTCAGACATTATTATTCCCAAATCCTGTACATGCTGTTTTCCTACTATGGGTACATTTGATTGTGTTTTGTACTCTGTATTATGTTTAAGGTCCTCATTTTTACCGTACCTGAGTACCTGGAATTTATCACTGTTAAACATCATGTTGTTTTCTGATGCCCAGTCGAAAACTTTATTAAATCAGCTTGAAGTTTTTCAATGTCCTCAGCCGAGGTAATTTTCATACTGATTTTTGTGTCATCTGCAAAGGATGATACGAAGCTGTGACTTGTATTTTTGTCAATATCTGATATGAGAATAAGGAAAAGCAGCGGTGCAAGGACTGTACCCTGAGGTACAGAGCTTTTCACTGCACTTGGACTAGATTAATAGTCCAAAGAGCACTCCCAAGAGCCTGTTAATGGTTCCCCAGAGTACACCAAGTACTCCCAAGAGAATAAATAACAAGCAAATGCAAGCAGCAAAACCATCACAACCTGCAAATACTGTTTTACCTAAATCGGTAACCCCTAAACGATCTGTAGGATGGGGAATGTGCTTGTTTTGCAATCAAAAACATTCTCTGTACAAATGTACTAATTATCCTAATAGAGACACAAGAGTCAGACGACTCAAACAGTTACACAAATGTACTAGGTGTCTCAAACCACATAATGTTAACAGCTGTGACACCCCACTGAACACCTGCAATAGGTGTAGAAGGGGCAAGCATCATGCTGCACTGTGCAAATTAGTTAGGACTAATTATGTCAATCCTAGAATAGGACGTAGAGAATTACACCAATACAGTGCTGCAAGGTGCGAGATGTGTACAGCGTAACTTCACAAGCATCTCAAGTGGATGCTGCTTTGCCTACTGCCCAACTTCAAGTGAAGAACAGAGGATCCAAGATCACCATACGTGGACTATTTGATCAAGGTTCCCAGAGAACTTTCATTACTCAAAGGGCAGCAGAGGCACTTAATTTACAACCAATAGGACAGGTAAAATTAAACTTGTCAGGGTTCATGATAAATCGAGGAACCCATGAATACTCAGTAGTTCAACCGCTTGTTACTAGGTAGTCATGCCAAGGCTGTCCAAGCCATTGTTGTAGATCAAATACCTTTAGACTTAAATATTAAGGGTCTGGGGTACACAGCCCACTTCCTGCAGGAACGTGAAATTAATTTGGCTGACAACAAGTTAACGTCTGACCGCCTTAACAATGTAGATGTACTAGTAGGAGCCGACTATTATTACCAGTTCATAACTGGACATGTTAAACGATTGGGAATGAATATGCTCCAATCTGCAGGTGGCTACTTACTTACTGATAAAGTTCTGAATGTGAACAAGCCTAAGCCTGCCAACAATAATAAATTAGTCAGCAGTAAATCAATTCTCCAGCAGCAAGCTAAAAGGAGAAACACGCTGAGTAATAAACTCAGATTGAATGTAGTGCAATTGATACTCGCCGAGATGTTTCATAGCTCTCAGTGAAAACCAATGGTCCGTACTCAAACAAGTACAAGTCACAGCGACCAAACCATTGAATTCACTGTCGACCTAGAATTATTCTCGACAAGTAGTAATTGACCACACTCAGTCTTCCTAGGTAAATTGTAATGTTGGGCTAGAGAATCTAGTACTCCCTAGGTAATTAATAATGTTAGGCTAGAGAATCTAGCACTCAATGCCACTGGCATTTCCTGAATTTAGTAATACTATGAAGTCATCAAGCAACTTCAGTAATTATAAATTCACTAGGACCACTGGTCCACTATACTTGCGCTTAAAGGTTTGCCAAGAAAACCTTCTTAATACCATATTTTCTGCACTAAGAGTTAGTGATAAATACTTGCATCAATTTGTTTGAGTTGTTTTTCTTTCGTTTCTGCTTATTTAGTGTAGGAGCAGCACGAACAAACTTGCAAACTTACTAATACGTAAGCGAATTTACAGAGAACTAATATGTTTAATGCATTATCGTTAAACATCAGCATTGTTAATTAACATGCTTCATGAGCTTAATCTAGCTCACCTTAGAATTAACGTAATAATATGAGTGCTTGTTCCCCATGCGCGTACGAGCTTAATATTGCTCGCCATGACAATCGAACGCTTTAATGTTCCCCATGCCACGAGCACTGCTCGCCATGATAATTGAATGATGCAAAACTCCACCTCGTTAATTCGAGTTCACTGAACTCACCCTGTTAGCACTGTTGACGAGTTCACTGAACTCACCCTGTTAACACTGCTAACGAGCTCACTGTAGCTCACCCTGTCAACACTGTTGACGAGGTCAATGTAACTCACCCTGTTAACACTGTTAACGAGCTCACTTCAGCTCACCCTGTCAACCCTGTTGACGAGTTCAACGTAACTCACCCTGTTAGCCCTGTTAACGAGCTCACTGCAGCTCACTCTGTCAACACTGTTGACGAGTTCACTGAACTCACCCTGTTAGCACTGCTAACGAGCTCACTGCAGCTCACCCTGTCAACACTGTTGACGAGTTCACTGAACTCACCCTGTTAACACTGCTAACGAGCTCACTGTAGCTCACCCTGTCAACACTGTTGACGAGTTCAATGTAACTCACCCTGTTAACACTGTTAACGAGCTCACTGCAGCTCACCCTGTTGACGAGTTCAATGTAACTCACCCTGTTAACCCTGTTAACGAGCTCACTGCAGCTCACCCTGTCAACACTGTTGACGAGTTCACTGAACTCACCCTGTTAACACTGTTAACGAGCTCACTGCAGCTCACCCTGTCAACACTGTTGACGAGTTCACTGTAACTCACCCTGTTAGCACTGCTAACGAGCTCACTGCAGCTCACCCTGTCAACACTGTTGACGAGTTCAATGTAACTCACCCTGTTAGCACTGCTAACGAGCTCAATATAGCTCACCATGTTCACGAGTTCAATATAGCTCGACCTGTTAATGAGCTCAATACAGCTCACAATGTTAATTCGAGTACCCTTTTGCTCACAATTAGCTTAGTCCCTTACTTAGGTAGGTTAGAAATTTAAACCATTTATTTAGGTAGGTTTGGGGACTTTAGTTAGTGTCAACTGAGTACTAGCCTAATCTGTACTCACCATTAATTACAGTTGACTATACTTATAGAGACTGATTTAATAAACTCAAATTCATGTAAAGGTGATTTCGTATTAATAAGTTTACAGTGTCAAGCCTATGAGCTGCCATTTAATTGGCTCATAAGTCAGAATGACTAGGCTACTAATCTCACTGTCAACTCAGAATTTTCCTTGATTTTAATGAATAAACTTTTCAGTTCTCTACTTTTCCATTATTTTAGCTAGTTAGCAAATTAGTTGTACCATCAGTCAGAATGACTACTGCACGACAGTGTACATTAAATTCAATTTCCTCATTTGAACTTGGGGTGATCGTGATGCTGCGTGATGTTATTGTCTAGTAACTCAATAGTTACAAGTCACAGCGACCCTAGACAGTGACCTTACTGTAGTGTCATAGTCTCTTTGATCTTAAATGACTAATAATACTTTACTGTATAATTATACAATAGTGTTATCAGTTCTTAGGAACTTATTCTGAGTTTGCCTATGATTCAGCAGCTACGTAATACACCATTACATGTCACTGTGACCCTAGTTGTTGAGTTTATTGTGAGCTTTAGAGAGTTCCTGATTACCGATAACTTAATCATTTAATGTTTCAATAATTAATACGTGTTTCCACTAAGGGAAACTACAAGCCTATTATAGTTCTTAACTAAGAGCAAATAACTTTACACCCAATTTAAGCAACCATGATGATACTGCGGTGTGATGTCACGTAACAAACCATTACAAGTCACTATGACCCAGGACATTCCCATCACAGTAGATTCTGTTGTTTAAATTGTGTGATTTAAAATCTTTAATTATTGTATAGGCTATAAGTAATTCATAATAACGTGTTCCATTTAACTTGACAAATACGGGACATTCGTTATGTGTGTACTAACATACTAACATATTAACATACTAATATACTAATATTAATACCAACTTCGGGATAGGTCAGTACTCCACATTACACTACGACCCTAGAATCCTCCCCCCGGAGTTATGTTGGAAATTTCCAACACTAAATACAACACTGTTGTATTCTCATTAATTATTACTAATTCTACTAATCATTGTAGTAAGTAAAATTAACACAACGTAGAATTCACATGTACTAATAATTACATCTGTACAATAGGCTAGAATTCTTACGTCACCCGACGCCAGTACAGTGGTACCTCGGAATGCGAGTGTCCCTGTATGCGAGTTTTTTGGAAGACGAGCAGGATTTACTCCAAAAATATGTCTCGGAAGGCGAGGGTTACCTCGGGACGCGAGTTTGTTGATACGTGTACAGGCCGACTGGCGCGTGGTGGCATGGCGATCGCGCCTCAGTTTACCAGTGTCTCGTGTCCAGTGACTATCCCACCTGAATTCTTCACAAGGATTTACAGTTTTTTATCGGTTTTTTGGCCATTTGAGCATAAAAGTTGTCATTATATAACTTGCCATGGGTCTCAAGAAAGCCATTGGTAAGGTTCAACCTAAGAAAATAGCTGTGAGTAGAGGCAGTAGAGGATGTCCCTTCTTGATTAAGAAAATGTGTGAAGTATGGGAAGAACTGCAAAGTTTTGTTGAAAAAACTCACCCAGATAAAGCTGTAGCAGGTCGTTGCATTGACCTTTTAAATGATAATGTGATTTCTTACTACAGACAAGTGCTAAAATGTAGGGAAAAACAAGTGTCATTAGACAAATTCTTAGTAAAACAAGCAAGTCCTAGTGGTATGCAGGCAAAATGTGCCAGAGTGTGCATACCAGTGAAGTCCTCACTGCCTGATGTGATAATGGAAGGGGACTCCCCTTCCAAACAGTAACTCCTCTCTTCCTCCCACCTCCTCACCATCTTCCATACGCCTACAGCATTCAGCAGCAAGGTAAGTAATAACTTGAACATAGTTTTGTAGGTTTATTTAGATGAATTAGGTATAAAAATTTAGTTTGATGTGGGGTTTTTGGGGTAGTCAGGAACGGATTAATTCATTTCCCTTTATTTCTTATGGGGAAATTAGCTTCGGAATGCGAGTTTTCGGAATACGAGGCGTCTCCAGGAACCAATTAAACTCTTAAACTGAGGTATGCCTGTATTGCGTCAGATTTCATTGTAATAAACACATTTATATCCAATGTGCCTGAGAATTGAATTCGATTCTCTATAACAAACGGTGTTCTGTGTGATAATTAATTACAGATAAACTGACCTCCAACTAAAGCCAAATAGAGAGTTTATAGTTATAGCAGATATCTAGTAATAAAAATTAACGTCACGCGTGAATGCCAGGGAGAGACATTAATTCTTCTCCATTATACATTTACTATCAAAGCACTGGCAAATAATAATATTTAACTCTTCCAAATAATAAACCCGTCCTAACCCGAGCATTTCAAGCACAACCGCGAGAAATGATGATATCCATAATAATAATTTGGTTAATAAACGCAGGACGTGGAGCGGTGTGGGAGAGGACGCCAGTGCACGTGCTGAAACGCTCCCGAGCGGACCTGTTCACGTGTTGCTCACGAGGAGACGCCATTACCCAGTCATCAGGGTAAACGCTATCCATTCTCCAGAAGAAAGTCGCCACTGTGAGGCGTGAAGAGCCTTGCAGACAATACCTTCACCTGGTGTCAGTGTCATTCACGGAACCTGTTAAATTTTGGTTCTTTGTGACTCCACGTGACCGGCCAGTGAAGCGCGTCATTATCCAGGATAGGCTAAGCCAGAGCCTGGGACGCGAATTTCGGCAAGCCTAAACTTACACAGTGCCCATATTAGCTAAGTATCTTATCCTTATTTGATGCATCTGATAGGGTGTAGACTTATAGCTGGGTAGCTTGTCGTGACGACGTAAAACAACAATAAATCACAGGTCATTATCCTTCATTTACCAATAATATTAATTTATGGAGCATAGAAATCCAGTAGTTTAATTTGTTGCTACTGTAAACATTTATTTTGCAGCGTGTGAGAAGAATTCTCCGAGCTGTCCTTTCCCATGTTAATCAACTCCTAGTGTTCCATGCCGAGTCCAGGAGAATCAGAGGAAGCGTCGTGACTAACTTCTAAAGAATCGCCATTAAGCTAAGATTCCTTTGTATTCCTCTAATTTATTGTCTGTACTCTTTTACATGCAGAACTCTGTTTATTGGATTAACATGTGTTTATTATTATTATGTTAATAATCTATGTTCCCATTAATGATAATGATAATGATTTGATAAATATTCATAGGATTAGATTATTATACATTGGATTAGTGAACGAACCACACTAGTTCCTGGACGTACTGAGTTATAATACCCCCCCAATGTAGGTGTTTGAGGTTTTGATTCATTTAATTATACAGCCCATTAATTATTTCTATGATCATATTCTCTAGTATTTTATCCATAGTTACTGGTTCATCTAGGAATTATCTAATGATCATAGTTTCTCAGTTTCCCTCTTTACTATAAAAGCGGGTGGTCCTTCGTAATTTTTTAATTTACTGTTAAAATTCACCCGTCTCCTCTACACTACACCCGTCTCCTCTACACCTACACCCTCCTCCTCTACACCTACACCCGTCTTCTCTACACCTACACCTTCCTCCTCTACACCTACACCCTCCTCTACACCTACACCCGTCTCCTCTACACCTACACCCGTCTCCTCTACACCTACACCCGTCTCCTCTACACCCACACCCGTCTTCTCTACACCTACACCAGTCTCCTCTACACCTACACCCGTCTCCACTACACCTACACCCGTCTTCACTACACCTACATTTGTCTCCTCTACACCTACACCCGTCTCCTCTACACCTACACTCTCCTCCTCTACACCTACACCCGTCTCCTCTACACCTACACCTGTCTCCTCTACACCTACACCCGTCTCCTCTACACCTACACCCGTCTCCTCTACACCTACACTTGTCTCCTCTACACCTATACCTGTCTCCCCTACACCTACACCTGTCTCCTCTACACCTACACCCACCTTCTGTACACCTACACCCTCCTCCTCTACACCTACACCCGTCTCCTCTACACCTACACCCTCCTCCTCTACACCTTCACCGTCTCCTCCACACCTACACCTGTCTTCTGTACACCTACACCCTCCTCCACTACACCTACACCCATCTCCTCTACACCTACACCCGTCTCCTCTACACCTACACCCATCCCGTCTACACCTACACCCATCTCCTCTACACCTACACCTGTCTCCTCTACACCTACACCTGTCTCCTCTACACCTACACTTGTCTCCTCTACACCTATACCTGTCTCCCCTACACCTACACCTGTCTCCTCTACACCTACACCCCCACCTCCCTTCCTCTACACCTACACCCTCCTCCTCTACACCTACACCCGTCTCCTCTACACCTACACCCGTCTCCTCTACACCTACACCCGTCTCCTCTACACCTACACCCTCCTCCACTACACCTACACCCGTCTCCTCTACACCTACACCGTCTCTACACCTATACCCGTCTCCTCTACACCTACACCCATCCCGTCTACACCTACACCCATCTCCTCTACACCTACACCTGTCTCCTCTACACCTACACCCGTCTCCTCAGTAGTAGGGTGTAAGCGCCACAGGTCCCCATTTTTTTTTTTTTGCCAGAGGACCCCTGTAGGGTGTAAGCGCCACAGGTCCCCATTTTTTTTTTTGCCAGAGGACCCCTGTGGGGTGTAAGCGCCACAGGTCCCCATTTTTTTTTCAGGTCAAATATCCCCTTTGCGCCCCAAGGGTTTCAGGTAAATTTAGAAAATCCCCTGTGGGCCCCAAGGGTTTCAGGTAAATTTTGTCAGTCGCAGATTTTAGAAGTAAGGATTTCTTATGAGAAAAATAATTTCCGAGACTTAGAAGTTTGTTAAAGCCTTATGGGAGAAATTCAAATAACGTGTGTAGCACTTTAGGGCTTCCAGGAGAACTCTACGGACATATTTTACATGTTTTCAACTTACAAAATCGTCTATGTAAGCCTTAGTTATTCATATAAATTTAGAAAATCACCTATGTAAGTCATCGTTTTCAGGGTTTCGTACATCACACCCCCCTCCCTCCCCCCTTACCTCGCAATCTCTCGCGTCGCCTTTATTTACTTTGCGCCCAGCCAGCCAGTCGGCTCTTAATCTTATCTTATCTTCATAATATCTGGACCGTCCCTCCTCTCTCTCTCTCTCTCCTTTCATTCAGTTCAACTATTTTCCAACATCGTATGTTTGCTCCTTTTCATTAAGCAAGTCAGTATGTTTGCTCCTTTTCATTAAGCAAGTCAGTTTTACACAAATAAATCATGTTAGTAAGCAAGTTCTAGCTCACGTTCCCCACCTTAGTCCCCTGTCGTATAATGAATACTATCATTCCAATCCCTCTAAAATTTAAAAATAATCATATTTCAAATGTAGTTCAATACAGTAATTTAGTTACCAAGCTCCAGCTCTTGTCCTCCGCCTTAGCTCTCTCTCGTATCTTCGTTAGTATCAGTCCAATTTCCCTGAAATTTCTACCCTCTGTATTTCAGACATAGTTTAGTAAATGCAAACAATTATCAAACTCTAGCTCTTGTCCCCAGCTTAGTTCATTTGTACAAAATCATTAGTAACAGTCCAAATTCCCTGAGATTTTTAGCCTCTGTATTTCAGACACCGTAAATAAGATCAAAACAGTTACCAAGCTCCAGCTCTTGTCCTCCGCCTTAGCTCTCTCTCGTATCTTCGTTAGTAACAGATCAATTCCCCTGAAATTTCTACCCTCTGTATTTCAGACACCGTAAATAAGATCAAAATAGTTATCGAGCTCCAGCTCTCGTCCCCCACCCTCTTCCACCCTCAAGTCTTTGTAAATAAACCATCAATTTCCCTGAAATTTTTTACCCTCTGTATTTCAGACATAGTAAATATGAAGTAAACAATTATAAAACTAGCTCTTGTCCTCTGTCCAAGCTCACTTTTGTAAAATCATTACTCTCAGTCCAAATCACCCAACTACATTTTCAGACATAGTAAATAAAAACCAGTTCAGTTATCAAGTTACAACTCTTGTGCCCCAGCTTAGTTCATTTGTGCAAGTTCTTTATTTTCCAACTAAATCACCCTGAGATTTAAGATCACCTTATTTTCTAACGTAGTAAAATTAATCTGGACATTAGCCAAGTTTCCATTTCCTCAGCCTTAGATCATCAGACATAAATATATTCGATCAAGTCCCTCTCCAGCCTATCTGTTTATCAGAGTATTTACTTTACCCTTCTCATCCCCAACGTATCAAAACCTTCAATAATCATACTGTATTTGCATATTTTCTCTATATTCAGCTGTGTTCTTCACATTTTGTCCATGTTTTCTATGTTCACTCCATGTTCTTCAAATGTTCACAGTCCCATTCAGTTCATATTTTCACAAGTATCTCCATTTTTTTCTGTAATCTTTCTCTTAGTCTCATTACTTTCTCTACAAATTCTAGTCATATTTTCTATGTTTTCATGTTCATCACATGTTCTCTTTACAACTTTTATACTCAATATTCATGCTAACTTCCATATTTTGTGTTCTTTGCAATATTCATGTTCCTCTACAAGTTCATGTTCCTCACAAGATCACTTCGTTTTTTCACCTTCACTTACATGTTTTCTACATTCTTTGTCATATTCTCCATGTTCTTCACAAGTCCATTGTTCATTCTTCGTAATCCCTATTCTCCTTATCATGTTTTCATGTTCTCTGTAAGTTCATATTCCCAGCATGTTCACTATATTCATCAACTTTTCTTACATGTGTTCTTTGCCATGTTCCCCATATGTTCTCTGGGTTTTCCCCTTACATGTTATTTAACGTTCCTTAACTAAAAAAATCTTTCGCCAATCAACTAAAACATAGTCACTTTCGTCATTTCTCAACTAAACCTATTATCCAGTCAACTAAAAATAGTCAGAAATAGCCTCGTTCAACACTATTCTTAACTAAAACAACCTTTCTCTTAGCTAAAAATTGTCAAAGGAAACTTTTTCAGCACTTTCTTAACAGGCGCTATGTTTCATCAAGAAAAATTGTCAAAGGAAACTTTCCAAAACTGTTCATAACTAGCTTTTATCCATCGTCAATCAACTAAAAATAATAATAACTTTCATCA
This sequence comes from Procambarus clarkii, assembly GCF_040958095.1. Classification (NCBI taxonomy): domain Eukaryota; kingdom Metazoa; phylum Arthropoda; class Malacostraca; order Decapoda; family Cambaridae; genus Procambarus; species Procambarus clarkii. Next base: position 36,655,196 of record NC_091190.1, read on the forward strand.
TTTCTTAACTAAACATATTCCCCATTCATCAAAAATAACCGTGTTCATCATGTTTCATTGTCATTTCTTAACTAAAATTATCTGCCAATCATCAGAAAAAGTCATGATCATCATGTTTTTGGCTTTTGCTCAACTAAAAGTATTCATCGGTCAACTAAAAATAGTTACTTCATCATGTTTCCTTGTCATTTCTTAACTGAAATATCACTTCTCTCATCTGAAAATAGTCAGGATTAACCTCATTCAACACCGTTCTTAACTAAAGTAACCTTTTGCTTAGCTAAAAATTGTCAAAGGAATCTTTCAGCACTGTTCATAACTAACTTTATCCATCGTCAAGTAAGAAAATATAGTCAAAGATATCTATCATCGTCGTTCTTAACTGACATTTATACTTTGTGGAGCACTAAAAATAGTCAAATGTAACTTTTTCAACACTTTCGTAACTAAAATTATATGTCGCTAAGTAAGAAAAATAGTCAAAGGTGCTCTCCGTTACACCAAAGTTACTCTTCGAGAAATCAAAGACACTCTTCAATACATCAAGGACTTACTCAAAGACACCAAAGTTACACTCTAAGACATCCTTCGAGACATCAAAGACTTCCTTAAGACTTCAATGGGACTCTTCCATTCATCAAAGACATTCTCTAAGCCCTCAAAGTTATTCTCAGCACAATCAAAAGTTATTCCAAGACAACAAAAGTTATTCTCAGAACAATCAAAAGTTATTCCAAGACAACAAAAGTCATTCTCAGAGCTATCAAAATTATTCTCGGAGTCATCAAAAGGTATTCTCTAACTCACTTTTGGTCATTAAAGTTAATTTCTGTTATAAAAGTTTGTCTCAGAGACATCTAAAGTTAATCTTAGAGTTATCAAATGTAATCTCTAGCTCTCTTTTGTTCATCAAAGTTGATCTCAGAGTTAACAAAGGTAATCTCTAACTCACTCTCGTTCATCAAAGTTGTTTCAAAGACATCAAAGTTATTCAAAGAGCTAACAAAAGTTATTCTCAGAGTCACCTTCGTTCTTCAGAGAAACTTTCCAAAACATCTTTATTCATCAAAGTTATTCTCAGAGGCATAAAAGTCATTCTCAGAGCTATCAAACTTGTTCTCAAAGTCATCAAACTTATTCACAGAGTCATCAAAGTTAATCTAAGACATCATTTTTCATCAAAGATATTCTCTCTAAACCATCAATGTTCTTCTCTAAGACATAAAAGTTATTCTCAGAGTCACCTTCGTTCGTCAGAGAAACTTTCAAAACATCTTTGTTCATCAAACTTGTTTTCAAAGTCATCAAAAGTTAATCTAAGACATCTTCTTTCATCAAAGTTATTTTCAGAGACATCTAAAGTTATTCTCAGAGCTATCGAACTTGTTCTCAGAGTCATCAAATGTTATTCTCGAAGTCATCAAAGTTATTTTCAGAGACATCTAAAGTTAATTTCTATGTTATAAAGTTATTCTCAGAGACATCTAAAGTTAATCTTGGTCATCAAAGTTGTTCTCTAAACATCAATGTTGTTCTCCAAGACATCAAAGATGTTCTCAAAATCATAAAAGTTATTCCCAGAGCTATCAAAGTTAATCTCAGAGTTATCCAAAGATATTCTCACGTCCACAAAAGTTATTCCAAGAGACGTCAAAGTTGTTTCAAAGACATCAAAGTTAATCTCAGAGTTATCCAAAGACATTCTCAGAGACATCTAAAGTTATTCTCTAAGACATCAAAGTTGTTCTAAGAGTTATCAAAAGTTATTCTCAGTCATGATATGTTATTCTCTAACTCACTTCCATTCATCAAAGACATTCTCTAAGTCCTGAAAGTTATTCTCTAAGACAACAAAGTCTTTCTCAGAGCTACCAAAGATGTTCTCTAAATCATAAAAGTTAATCTTAACTCACCTTCATTCATTAGAGAAACTTTCCAATCCATATTCGTTGACCAGAGTTATTCTCAGAGTCATCAAAGCGATCTCTAATTCATCTTCGTTCTCCAAAGTTGTTCTCTAAGACACCTTCATTCATCAAAGAAACTCTCCTTCTTCCATCATGTTATTCTTTAAGACATCTTCAGTCATAAAATTTCTCTCCAAAATGTAACTAGTTCAGCTTTTCATATCAAACTTACGCTTCTGTTAAATATATTTTCTTAGACATTTTACCTTTTAAACTGTTCTCTGAACTACACTGTTCAAACCTACGTAACCTATCCTCTCCACCCAATGTTACTTAGTTAACGTAACGTTCCTAAACCTAACTTTACCTATCCTAACATAACTTACCTTACCTTACCTATCTTACCTAACTTTACCTATATTACCTTACCATACCTTACCTATCTTACCTGACTTTACCTATCTTACCTAACTTAACCTGCATAACCTAACTTTACCTATGTTACCTTACCTATCTTACCTAACCTAACTTAACTTTACCTATGTTACCTTACCTTACCTACCTTTCCTAACTTAACCTGCTTAACCTATCTTACCTAACTTTACCTATGTTACCTTACCTTACCTACCTTTCCTAACTTAACCTGCTTAACCTATCTTACCTATCTTACCTATCTTACCTATCTTACCTAACTTTACCTATCTTACCTAACTTTACCTATGTTACCTTACCTTACCTACCTTTCCTAACTTTACCTATCTTACCTAACTTACCTACATTACCTAACTTAACTTAACCTGCTTAACCTAACTTACCTTACCTTACCTAACTTATATAACTTATCTTACATATCCTAACGTAACCCAACTTGCTTTTACCTAACTTAATCTTACATTCCCAAACTGATGTATCCTAACTTATCTAGTCAAACCATACATGATCTAACTTAAGTATTCCTTCTTGTCTTTGTGTTTCGTCAATCATTGTCTCATATTCATTTACTCATTTCATTAGTTAATTTCTCAAATGGTCACTTATGCATTTCAAGTGCTATTTGTTAGAGATTGGATATTTAAGCATTTCAAAGAATTATAATTTCTCAAATGGACGTTTTTGCATTTCAAGTGCTATTTGTTTAAGATTGGGTATTTAACCATTTCAAAGGATTTTTGTTATATATGGGAACTTACTCGTTTCAAGGGCTAATTTCTCAAATGGTCATTTTTGCAGATCAAGGGTTATTTGTTAAAGTTCATCAGGTTGCCCATAAGTTGTATTAGTAGGTTCTATCTTATGTTCTTATTCCCCAACCCCTTAACCTAACCTCTTGTAATCTTAGTGTATTTAGTAGGTTCTATCTTATGTTCTTATTCCCCAACCCTTTAACCTATCCTTTCAGATGTAGTTTGTTGAATATATTATCCTTTTCCTATCCTTTCAGATGTAGTTTGTTGAATATATTATCCTTTTCCTAACCTTTCAGATGTAGTTTGTTGAATATATTATCCTTTTCCTAACCTTTCAGATGTAGTTTGTTGAATATATTATCCTTTTCCTAACCTTTCAGACGTAGTTTTGTTTCTCCTTTTATATATTTTTACCCAAACCTGCTTTCCTTCTTTACTTTGTTTTCACATATAAGTTCATTCTTTATCATAGTAATAATAAAAATTACAATAGTAAAGAATCAGATCTACTAAGACTTGAAATTGAGAAACAAGAGCTTAAGGGAGTGAGAGCATGAAAGAAGAGCAAGGAGTAAGAGAGAGGGGGTGGAAGAAAATGGGACCAAAGAAGAGAGAATGAGAGAGAGTGTGGGCATGGGAGCACTAAGACTTGAATTGAGAAAAAGAAAAACTAAGTGAATGAGAATGAGGGTGTGAGAATGGGAGCAATAAGACTTGAATTGAGAAAAAGAAAAACTAAGTGAATGAGAATGAGGGTGTGAGAATGGGAGCAATAAGACTTGAATTTGAGAAACAAGAGAGCATTTGAGCAAATGAGGGAGAGAGAGGGGGAGGAAGAGAGAGAATAAGGGAGAGAGATAGAAAAGGAGGGTTAGAAGGAGTAGGAGAATCAAAGTAAAGAAGGAAAGAAGGTTTGGGTAAAAATATATAAAAGGAGAAACAAAACTACGTCTGAAAGGTTAGGAAAAGGATAATATATTCAACAAACTACATCTGAAAGGATAGGAAAAGGATAATATATTCAACAAACTACATCTGAAAGGATAGGTTAAAGGGTTGGGGAATAAGAACATAAGATAGAACCTACTAAATACACTAAGATTACAAGAGGTTAGGTTAAGGGGTTGGGGAATAAGAACATAAGATAGAACCTACTAATACAACTTATGGGCAACCTGATGAACTTTAACAAATAACCCTTGATCTGCAAAAATGACCATTTGAGAAATTAGCCCTTGAAACGAGTAAGTTCCCATATATAACAAAAATCCTTTGAAATGGTTAAATACCCAATCTTAAACAAATAGCACTTGAAATGCAAAAACGTCCATTTGAGAAATTATAATTCTTTGAAATGCTTAAATATCCAATCTCTAACAAATAGCACTTGAAATGCATAAGTGACCATTTGAGAAATTAACTAATGAAATGAGTAAATGAATATGAGACAATGATTGACGAAACACAAAGACAAGAAGGAATACTTAAGTTAGATCATGTATGGTTTGACTAGATAAGTTAGGATACATCAGTTTGGGAATGTAAGATTAAGTTAGGTAAAAGCAAGTTGGGTTACGTTAGGATATGTAAGATAAGTTATATAAGTTAGGTAAGGTAAGGTAAGTTAGGTTAAGCAGGTTAAGTTAAGTTAGGTAATGTAGGTAAGTTAGGTAAGATAGGTAAAGTTAGGAAAGGTAGGTAAGGTAAGGTAACATAGGTAAAGTTAGGTAAGATAGGTAAAGTTAGGTAAGATAGGTAAGATAGGTAAGATAGGTTAAGCAGGTTAAGTTAGGAAAGGTAGGTAAGGTAAGGTAACATAGGTAAAGTTAGGTAAGATAGGTTAAGCAGGTTAAGTTAGGAAAGGTAGGTAAGGTAAGGTAACATAGGTAAAGTTAAGTTAGGTTAGGTAAGGTAACATAGGTAAAGTTAGGTTATGCAGGTTAAGTTAGGTAAGATAGGTAAAGTCAGGTAAGATAGGTAAGGTATGGTAAGGTAATATAGGTAAAGTTAGGTAAGATAGGTAAGGTAAGGTAAGTTATGTTAGGATAGGTAAAGTTAGGTTTAGGAACGTTACGTTAACTAAGTAACATTGGGTGGAGAGGATAGGTTACGTAGGTTTGAACAGTGTAGTTCAGAGAACAGTTTAAAAGGTAAAATGTCTAAGAAAATATATTTAACAGAAGCGTAAGTTTGATATGAAAAGCTGAACTAGTTACATTTTGGAGAGAAATTTTATGACTGAAGATGTCTTAAAGAATAACATGATGGAAGAAGGAGAGTTTCTTTGATGAATGAAGGTGTCTTAGAGAACAACTTTGGAGAACGAAGATGAATTAGAGATCGCTTTGATGACTCTGAGAATAACTCTGGTCAACGAATATGGATTGGAAAGTTTCTCTAATGAATGAAGGTGAGTTAAGATTAACTTTTATGATTTAGAGAACATCTTTGGTAGCTCTGAGAAAGACTTTGTTGTCTTAGAGAATAACTTTCAGGACTTAGAGAATGTCTTTGATGAATGGAAGTGAGTTAGAGAATAACATATCATGACTGAGAATAACTTTTGATAACTCTTAGAACAACTTTGATGTCTTAGAGAATAACTTTAGATGTCTCTGAGAATGTCTTTGGATAACTCTGAGATTAACTTTGATGTCTTTGAAACAACTTTGACGTCTCTTGGAATAACTTTTGTGGACGTGAGAATATCTTTGGATAACTCTGAGATTAACTTTGATAGCTCTGGGAATAACTTTTATGATTTTGAGAACATCTTTGATGTCTTGGAGAACAACATTGATGTTTAGAGAACAACTTTGATGACCAAGATTAACTTTAGATGTCTCTGAGAATAACTTTATAACATAGAAATTAACTTTAGATGTCTCTGAAAATAACTTTGATGACTTCGAGAATAACATTTGATGACTCTGAGAACAAGTTCGATAGCTCTGAGAATAACTTTAGATGTCTCTGAAAATAACTTTGATGAAAGAAGATGTCTTAGATTAACTTTTGATGACTTTGAAAACAAGTTTGATGAACAAAGATGTTTTGAAAGTTTCTCTGACGAACGAAGGTGACTCTGAGAATAACTTTTATGTCTTAGAGAAGAACATTGATGGTTTAGAGAGAATATCTTTGATGAAAAATGATGTCTTAGATTAACTTTGATGACTCTGTGAATAAGTTTGATGACTTTGAGAACAAGTTTGATAGCTCTGAGAATGACTTTTATGCCTCTGAGAATAACTTTGATGAATAAAGATGTTTTGGAAAGTTTCTCTGAAGAACGAAGGTGACTCTGAGAATAACTTTTGTTAGCTCTTTGAATAACTTTGATGTCTTTGAAACAACTTTGATGAACGAGAGTGAGTTAGAGATTACCTTTGTTAACTCTGAGATCAACTTTGATGAACAAAAGAGAGCTAGAGATTACATTTGATAACTCTAAGATTAACTTTAGATGTCTCTGAGACAAACTTTTATAACAGAAATTAACTTTAATGACCAAAAGTGAGTTAGAGAATACCTTTTGATGACTCCGAGAATAATTTTGATAGCTCTGAGAATGACTTTTGTTGTCTTGGAATAACTTTTGATTGTTCTGAGAATAACTTTTGTTGTCTTGGAATAACTTTTGATTGTGCTGAGAATAACTTTGAGGGCTTAGAGAATGTCTTTGATGAATGGAAGAGTCCCATTGAAGTCTTAAGGAAGTCTTTGATGTCTCGAAGGATGTCTTAGAGTGTAACTTTGGTGTCTTTGAGTAAGTCCTTGATGTATTGAAGAGTGTCTTTGATTTCTCGAAGAGTAACTTTGGTGTAACGGAGAGCACCTTTGACTATTTTTCTTACTTAGCGACATATAATTTTAGTTACGAAAGTGTTGAAAAAGTTACATTTGACTATTTTTAGTGCTCCACAAAGTATAAATGTCAGTTAAGAACGACGATGATAGATATCTTTGACTATATTTTCTTACTTGACGATGGATAAAGTTAGTTATGAACAGTGCTGAAAGATTCCTTTGACAATTTTTAGCTAAGCAAAAGGTTACTTTAGTTAAGAACGGTGTTGAATGAGGTTAATCCTGACTATTTTCAGATGAGAGAAGTGATATTTCAGTTAAGAAATGACAAGGAAACATGATGAAGTAACTATTTTTAGTTGACCGATGAATACTTTTAGTTGAGCAAAAGCCAAAAACATGATGATCATGACTTTTTCTGATGATTGGCAGATAATTTTAGTTAAGAAATGACAATGAAACATGATGAACACGGTTATTTTTGATGAATGGGGAATATGTTTAGTTAAGAAATGATGAAAGTTATTATTATTTTTAGTTGATTGACGATGGATAAAAGCTAGTTATGAACAGTTTTGGAAAGTTTCCTTTGACAATTTTTCTTGATGAAACATAGCGCCTGTTAAGAAAGTGCTGAAAAAGTTTCCTTTGACAATTTTTAGCTAAGAGAAAGGTTGTTTTAGTTAAGAATAGTGTTGAACGAGGCTATTTCTGACTATTTTTAGTTGACTGGATAATAGGTTTAGTTGAGAAATGACGAAAGTGACTATGTTTTAGTTGATTGGCGAAAGATTTTTTTAGTTAAGGAACGTTAAATAACATGTAAGGGGAAAACCCAGAGAACATATGGGGAACATGGCAAAGAACACATGTAAGAAAAGTTGATGAATATAGTGAACATGCTGGGAATATGAACTTACAGAGAACATGAAAACATGATAAGGAGAATAGGGATTACGAAGAATGAACAATGGACTTGTGAAGAACATGGAGAATATGACAAAGAATGTAGAAAACATGTAAGTGAAGGTGAAAAAACGAAGTGATCTTGTGAGGAACATGAACTTGTAGAGGAACATGAATATTGCAAAGAACACAAAATATGGAAGTTAGCATGAATATTGAGTATAAAAGTTGTAAAGAGAACATGTGATGAACATGAAAACATAGAAAATATGACTAGAATTTGTAGAGAAAGTAATGAGACTAAGAGAAAGATTACAGAAAAAAATGGAGATACTTGTGAAAATATGAACTGAATGGGACTGTGAACATTTGAAGAATATGGAGTGAACATAGAAAACATGGACAAAATGTGAAGAACACAGCTGAATATAGAGAAAATATGCAAATACAGTATGATTATTGAAGGTTTTGATACGTTGGGGATGAGAAGGGTAAAGTAAATACTCTGATAAACAGATAGGCTGGAGAGGGACTTGATCGAATATATTTATGTCTGATGATCTAAGGCTGAGGAAATGGAAACTTGGCTAATGTCCAGATTAATTTTACTACGTTAGAAAATAAGGTGATCTTAAATCTCAGGGTGATTTAGTTGGAAAATAAAGAACTTGCACAAATGAACTAAGCTGGGGCACAAGAGTTGTAACTTGATAACTGAACTGGTTTTTATTTACTATGTCTGAAAATGTAGTTGGGTGATTTGGACTGAGAGTAATGATTTTACAAAAGTGAGCTTGGACAGAGGACAAGAGCTAGTTTTATAATTGTTTACTTCATATTTACTATGTCTGAAATACAGAGGGTAAAAAATTTCAGGGAAATTGATGGTTTATTTACAAAGACTTGAGGGTGGAAGAGGGTGGGGGACGAGAGCTGGAGCTCGATAACTATTTTGATCTTATTTACGGTGTCTGAAATACAGAGGGTAGAAATTTCAGGGGAATTGATCTGTTACTAACGAAGATACGAGAGAGAGCTAAGGCGGAGGACAAGAGCTGGAGCTTGGTAACTGTTTTGATCTTATTTACGGTGTCTGAAATACAGAGGCTAAAAATCTCAGGGAATTTGGACTGTTACTAATGATTTTGTACAAATGAACTAAGCTGGGGACAAGAGCTAGAGTTTGATAATTGTTTGCATTTACTAAACTATGTCTGAAATACAGAGGGTAGAAATTTCAGGGAAATTGGACTGATACTAACGAAGATACGAGAGAGAGCTAAGGCGGAGGACAAGAGCTGGAGCTTGGTAACTAAATTACTGTATTGAACTACATTTGAAATATGATTATTTTTAAATTTTAGAGGGATTGGAATGATAGTATTCATTATACGACAGGGGACTAAGGTGGGGAACGTGAGCTAGAACTTGCTTACTAACATGATTTATTTGTGTAAAACTGACTTGCTTAATGAAAAGGAGCAAACATACTGACTTGCTTAATGAAAAGGAGCAAACATACGATGTTGGAAAATAGTTGAACTGAATGAAAGGAGAGAGAGAGAGAGAGGAGGGACGGTCCAGATATTATGAAGATAAGATAAGATTAAGAGCCGACTGGCTGGCTGGGCGCAAAGTAAATAAAGGCGACGCGAGAGATTGCGAGGTAAGGGGGGAGGGAGGGGGGTGTGATGTACGAAACCCTGAAAACGATGACTTACATAGGTGATTTTCTAAATTTATATGAATAACTAAGGCTTACATAGACGATTTTGTAAGTTGAAAACATGTAAAATATGTCCGTAGAGTTCTCCTGGAAGCCCTAAAGTGCTACACACGTTATTTGAATTTCTCCCATAAGGCTTTAACAAACTTCTAAGTCTCGGAAATTATTTTTCTCATAAGAAATCCTTACTTCTAAAATCTGCGACTGACAAAATTTACCTGAAACCCTTGGGGCCCACAGGGGATTTTCTAAATTTACCTGAAACCCTTGGGGCGCAAAGGGGATATTTGACCTGAAAAAAAAATGGGGACCTGTGGCGCTTACACCCCACAGGGGTCCTCTGGCAAAAAAAAAAATGGGGACCTGTGGCGCTTACACCCTACAGGGGTCCTCTGGCAAAAAAAAAAAATGGGGACCTGTGGCGCTTACACCCTACTACTGAGGAGACGGGTGTAGGTGTAGAGGAGACAGGTGTAGGTGTAGAGGAGATGGGTGTAGGTGTAGACGGGATGGGTGTAGGTGTAGAGGAGACGGGTATAGGTGTAGAGACGGGTGTAGGTGTAGAGGAGACGGGTGTAGGTGTAGTGGAGGAGGGTGTAGGTGTAGAGGAGACGGGTGTAGGTGTAGAGGAGACGGGTGTAGGTGTAGAGGAGACGGGTGTAGGTGTAGAGGAGGAGGGTGTAGGTGTACAGAAGGTGGGTGTAGGTGTAGAGGAGACAGGTGTAGGTGTAGGGGAGACAGGTATAGGTGTAGAGGAGACAAGTGTAGGTGTAGAGGAGACAGGTGTAGGTGTAGAGGAGACAGGTGTAGGTGTAGAGGAGATGGGTGTAGGTGTAGACGGGATGGGTGTAGGTGTAGAGGAGACGGGTGTAGGTGTAGAGGAGATGGGTGTAGGTGTAGTGGAGGAGGGTGTAGGTGTACAGAAGACAGGTGTAGGTGTGGAGGAGACGGTGAAGGTGTAGAGGAGGAGGGTGTAGGTGTAGAGGAGACGGGTGTAGGTGTAGAGGAGGAGGGTGTAGGTGTACAGAAGGTGGGTGTAGGTGTAGAGGAGACAGGTGTAGGTGTAGGGGAGACAGGTATAGGTGTAGAGGAGACAAGTGTAGGTGTAGAGGAGACGGGTGTAGGTGTAGAGGAGACGGGTGTAGGTGTAGAGGAGACAGGTGTAGGTGTAGAGGAGACGGGTGTAGGTGTAGAGGAGGAGAGTGTAGGTGTAGAGGAGACGGGTGTAGGTGTAGAGGAGACAAATGTAGGTGTAGTGAAGACGGGTGTAGGTGTAGTGGAGACGGGTGTAGGTGTAGAGGAGACTGGTGTAGGTGTAGAGAAGACGGGTGTGGGTGTAGAGGAGACGGGTGTAGGTGTAGAGGAGACGGGTGTAGGTGTAGAGGAGACGGGTGTAGGTGTAGAGGAGGAGGGTGTAGGTGTAGAGAAGACGGGTGTAGGTGTAGAGGAGGAGGGTGTAGGTGTAGAGGAGACGGGTGTAGGTGTAGAGGAGACGGGTGAATTTTAACAGTAAATTAAAAAATTACGAAGGACCACCCGCTTTTATAGTAAAGAGGGAAACTGAGAAACTATGATCATTAGATAATTCCTAGATGAACCAGTAACTATGGATAAAATACTAGAGAATATGATCATAGAAATAATTAATGGGCTGTATAATTAAATGAATCAAAACCTCAAACACCTACATTGGGGGGGTATTACTGGAACTCAGTACGTCCAGGAACTAGTGTGGTTCGTTCACTAATCCAATGTATAATAATCTAATCCTATGAATATTTATCAAATCATTATCATTATCATTAATGGGAACATAGATTATTAACATAATAATAATAAACACATGTTAATCCAATAAACAGAGTTCTGCATGTAAAAGAGTACAGACAATAAATTAGAGGAATACAAAGGAATCTTAGCTTAATGGCGATTCTTTAGAAGTTAGTCACGACGCTTCCTCTGATTCTCCTGGACTCGGCATGGAACACTAGGAGTTGATTAACATGGGAAAGGACAGCTCGGAGAATTCTTCTCACACGCTGCAAAATAAATGTTTACAGTAGCAACAAATTAAACTACTGGATTTCTATGCTCCATAAATTAATATTAATGGTAAATGAAGGATAATGACCTGTGATTTATTGTTGTTATACGTCGTCACGACAAGCTACCCAGCTATAAGTCTACACCCTATCAGATGCATCAAATAAGGATAAGATACTTAGCTAATATGGGCACTGTGTAAGTTTAGGCTTGCCGAAATTCGCGTCCCAGGCTCTGGCTTAGCCTATCCTGGATAATGACGCGCTTCACTGGCCGGTCACGTGGAGTCACAAAGAACCAAAATTTAACAGGTTCCGTGAATGACACTGACACCAGGTGAAGGTATTGTCTGCAAGGCTCTTCACGCCTCACAGTGGCGACTTTCTTCTGGAGAATGGATAGCGTTTACCCTGATGACTGGGTAATGGCGTCTCCTCGTGAGCAACACGTGAACAGGTCCGCTCGGGAGCATTTCAGCACGTGCACTGGCGTCCTCTCCCACACCGCTCCACGTCCCGCGTTTATTAACCAAATTATTATTATGGATATCATAATTTCTCGCGGTTGTGCTTGAAATGCTCGGGTTAGGACGGGTTTATTATTTGGAAGAGTTAAATATTATTATTTGCCAGTGCTTTGATAGTAAATGTATAATGGAGAAGAATTCATGTCTCTCCCTGGCATTCACGCGTGACGTTAATTTTTATTACTAGATATCTGCTATAACTATAAACTCTCTATTTGGCTTTAGTTGGAGGTCAGTTTATCTGTAATTAATTATCACACAGAACACCGTTTGTTATAGAGAATCGAATTCAATTCTCAGGCACATTGGATATAAATGTGTTTATTACAATGAAATCTGACGCAATACAGGCATACCTCAGTTTAAGAGTTTAATTGGTTCCTGGAGACGCCTCGTATTCCGAAAACTCGCATTCCGAAGCTAATTTCCCCATAAGAAATAAAGGGAAATGAATTAATCCGTTCCTGACTACCCCAAAAACCCCACATCAAACTAAATTTTTATACCTAATTCATCTAAATAAACCTACAAAACTATGTTCAAGATATTACTTACCTTGCTGCTGAATGCTGTAGGCGTATGGAAGATGGTGAGGAGGTGGGAGGAAGAGAGGAGTTACTGTTTGGAAGGGGAGTCCCCTTCCATTATCACATCAGGCAGTGAGGACTTCACTGGTATGCACACTCTGGCACATTTTGCCTGCATACCACTAGGACTTGCTTGTTTTACTAAGAATTTGTCTAATGACACTTGTTTTTCCCTACATTTTAGCACTTGTCTGTAGTAAGAAATCACATTATCATTTAAAAGGTCAATGCAACGACCTGCTACAGCTTTATCTGGGTGAGTTTTTTCAACAAAACTTTGCAGTTCTTCCCATACTTCACACATTTTCTTAATCAAGAAGGGACATCCTCTACTGCCTCTACTCACAGCTATTTTCTTAGGTTGAACCTTACCAATGGCTTTCTTGAGACCCATGGCAAGTTATATAATGACAACTTTTATGCTCAAATGGCCAAAAAACCGATAAAAAACTGTAAATCCTTGTGAAGAATTCAGGTGGGATAGTCACTGGACACGAGACACTGGTAAACTGAGGCGCGATCGCCATGCCACCACGCGCCAGTCGGCCTGTACACGTATCAACAAACTCGCGACCCGAGGTAACCCTCGCCTTCCGAGACATATTTTTGGAGTAAATCCTGCTCGTCTTCCAAAAAACTCGCATACAGGGACACTCGCATTCCGAGGTACCACTGTACTGGCGTCGGGTGACGTAAGAATTCTAGCCTATTGTACAGATGTAATTATTAGTACATGTGAATTCTACGTTGTGTTAATTTTACTTACTACAATGATTAGTAGAATTAGTAATAATTAATGAGAATACAACAGTGTTGTATTTAGTGTTGGAAATTTCCAACATAACTCCGGGGGGAGGATTCTAGGGTCGTAGTGTAATGTGGAGTACTGACCTATCCCGAAGTTGGTATTAATATTAGTATATTAGTATGTTAATATGTTAGTATGTTAGTACACACATAACGAATGTCCCGTATTTGTCAAGTTAAATGGAACACGTTATTATGAATTACTTATAGCCTATACAATAATTAAAGATTTTAAATCACACAATTTAAACAACAGAATCTACTGTGATGGGAATGTCCTGGGTCATAGTGACTTGTAATGGTTTGTTACGTGACATCACACCGCAGTATCATCATGGTTGCTTAAATTGGGTGTAAAGTTATTTGCTCTTAGTTAAGAACTATAATAGGCTTGTAGTTTCCCTTAGTGGAAACACGTATTAATTATTGAAACATTAAATGATTAAGTTATCGGTAATCAGGAACTCTCTAAAGCTCACAATAAACTCAACAACTAGGGTCACAGTGACATGTAATGGTGTATTACGTAGCTGCTGAATCATAGGCAAACTCAGAATAAGTTCCTAAGAACTGATAACACTATTGTATAATTATACAGTAAAGTATTATTAGTCATTTAAGATCAAAGAGACTATGACACTACAGTAAGGTCACTGTCTAGGGTCGCTGTGACTTGTAACTATTGAGTTACTAGACAATAACATCACGCAGCATCACGATCACCCCAAGTTCAAATGAGGAAATTGAATTTAATGTACACTGTCGTGCAGTAGTCATTCTGACTGATGGTACAACTAATTTGCTAACTAGCTAAAATAATGGAAAAGTAGAGAACTGAAAAGTTTATTCATTAAAATCAAGGAAAATTCTGAGTTGACAGTGAGATTAGTAGCCTAGTCATTCTGACTTATGAGCCAATTAAATGGTAGCTCATAGGCTTGACACTGTAAACTTATTAATACGAAATCACCTTTACATGAATTTGAGTTTATTAAATCAGTCTCTATAAGTATAGTCAACTGTAATTAATGGTGAGTACAGATTAGGCTAGTACTCAGTTGACACTAACTAAAGTCCCCAAACCTACCTAAATAAATGGTTTAAATTTCTAACCTACCTAAGTAAGGGACTAAGCTAATTGTGAGCAAAAGGGTACTCGAATTAACATTGTGAGCTGTATTGAGCTCATTAACAGGTCGAGCTATATTGAACTCGTGAACATGGTGAGCTATATTGAGCTCGTTAGCAGTGCTAACAGGGTGAGTTACATTGAACTCGTCAACAGTGTTGACAGGGTGAGCTGCAGTGAGCTCGTTAGCAGTGCTAACAGGGTGAGTTACAGTGAACTCGTCAACAGTGTTGACAGGGTGAGCTGCAGTGAGCTCGTTAACAGTGTTAACAGGGTGAGTTCAGTGAATTCGTCAACAGTGTTGACAGGGTGAGCTGCAGTGAGCTCGTTAACAGGGTTAACAGGGTGAGTTACATTGAACTCGTCAACAGGGTGAGCTGCAGTGAGCTCGTTAACAGTGTTAACAGGGTGAGTTACATTGAACTCGTCAACAGTGTTGACAGGGTGAGCTACAGTGAGCTCGTTAGCAGTGTTAACAGGGTGAGTTCAGTGAACTCGTCAACAGTGTTGACAGGGTGAGCTGCAGTGAGCTCGTTAGCAGTGCTAACAGGGTGAGTTCAGTGAACTCGTCAACAGTGTTGACAGAGTGAGCTGCAGTGAGCTCGTTAACAGGGCTAACAGGGTGAGTTACGTTGAACTCGTCAACAGGGTTGACAGGGTGAGCTGAAGTGAGCTCGTTAACAGTGTTAACAGGGTGAGTTACATTGACCTCGTCAACAGTGTTGACAGGGTGAGCTACAGTGAGCTCGTTAGCAGTGTTAACAGGGTGAGTTCAGTGAACTCGTCAACAGTGCTAACAGGGTGAGTTCAGTGAACTCGAATTAACGAGGTGGAGTTTTGCATCATTCAATTATCATGGCGAGCAGTGCTCGTGGCATGGGGAACATTAAAGCGTTCGATTGTCATGGCGAGCAATATTAAGCTCGTACGCGCCTGGGGAACAAGCACTCATATTATTACGTTAATTCTAAGGTGAGCTAGATTAAGCTCATGAAGCATGTTAATTAACAATGCTGATGTTTAACGATAATGCATTAAACATATTAGTTCTCTGTAAATTCGCTTACGTATTAGTAAGTTTGCAAGTTTGTTCGTGCTGTGCTCCTACACTAAATAAGCAGAAACGAAAGAAAAACAACTCAAACAAATTGATGCAAGTATTTATCACTAACTCTTAGTGCAGAAAATATGGTATTAAGAAGGTTTTCTTGGCAAACCTTTAAGCGCAAGTATAGTGGACCAGTGGTCCTAGTGAATTTATAATTACTGAAGTTGCTTGATGACTTCATAGTATTACTAAATTCAGGAAATGCCAGTGGCATTGAGTGCTAGATTCTCTAGCCTAACATTATTAATTACCTAGGGAGTACTAGATTCTCTAGCCCAACATTACAATTTACCTAGGAAGACTGAGTGTGGTCAATTACTACTTGTCGAGAATAATTCTAGGTCGACAGTGAATTCAATGGTTTGGTCGCTGTGACTTGTACTTGTTTGAGTACGGACCATTGGTTTTCACTGAGAGCTATGAAACATCTCGGCGAGTATCAATTGCACTACATTCAATCTGAGTTTATTACTCAGCGGTGTTTCTCCTTTTAGCTTGCTGCTGGAGAATTGATTTACTGCTGACTAATTTATTATTGTTGGCAGGCTTAGGCTTGTTCACATTCAGAACTTTATCAGTAAGTAAGTAGCCACCTGCAGATTGGAGCATATTCATTCCCAATCGTTTAACATGTCCAGTTATGAACTGGTAATAATAGTCGGCTCCTACTAGTACATCTACATTGTTAAGGCGGTCAGACGTTAACTTGTTGTCAGCCAAATTAATTTCACGTTCCTGCAGGAAGTGGGCTGTGTACCCCAGACCCTTAATATTTAAGTCTAAAGGTATTTGATCTACAACAATGGCTTGGACAGCCTTGGCATGACTACCTAGTCATACAAGCGGTTGAACTACTGAGTATTCATGGGTTCCTCGATTTATCATGAACCCTGACAAGTTTAATTTTACCTGTCCTATTGGTTGTAAATTAAGTGCCTCTGCTGCCCTTTGAGTAATGAAAGTTCTCTGGGAACCTTGATCAAATAGTCCACGTATGGTGATCTTGGATCCTCTGTTCTTCACTTGAAGTTGGGCAGTAGGCAAAGCAGCATCCACTTGAGATGCTTGTGAAGTTACGCTGTACACATCTCGCACCTTGCAGCACTGTACTGGTGTAATTCTCTACGTCCTATTCTAGGATTGACATAATTAGTCCTAACTAATTTGCACAGTGCAGCATGATGCTTGCCCCTTCTACACCTATTGCAGGTGTTCAGTGGGGTGTCACAGCTGTTAACATTATGTGGTTTGAGACACCTAGTACATTTGTGTAACTGTTTGAGTCGTCTGACTCTTGTGTCTCTATTAGGATAATTAGTACATTTGTACAGAGAATGTTTTTGATTGCAAAACAAGCACATTCCCCATCCTACAGATCGTTTAGGGGTTACCGATTTAGGTAAAACAGTATTTGCAGGTTGTGATGGTTTTGCTGCTTGCATTTGCTTGTTATTTATTCTCTTGGGAGTACTTGGTGTACTCTGGGGAACCATTAACAGGCTCTTGGGAGTGCTCTTTGGACTATTAATCTAGTCCAAGTGCAGTGAAAAGCTCTGTACCTCAGGGTACAGTCCTTGCACCGCTGCTTTTCCTTATTCTCATATCAGATATTGACAAAAATACAAGTCACAGCTTCGTATCATCCTTTGCAGATGACACAAAAATCAGTATGAAAATTACCTCGGCTGAGGACATTGAAAAACTTCAAGCTGATTTTAATAAAGTTTTCGACTGGGCATCAGAAAACAACATGATGTTTAACAGTGATAAATTCCAGGTACTCAGGTACGGTAAAAATGAGGACCTTAAACATAATACAGAGTACAAAACACAATCAAATGTACCCATAGTAGGAAAACAGCATGTACAGGATTTGGGAATAATAATGTCTGACGACTTAACATTTAAGGAGCATAACCAAGCAAATATTGCGACAGCCAGAAAAATGATAGGATGGATTACGAGAACTTTCAAATCCAGGGATCCCATCACAATGGTTGTACTCTTCAAGTCACTTGTGTTGTCCCGTCTTGAGTACTGTTCAGTACTCACTTCCCCCTTCAGAGCAGGAGAGATTGCTGAAATAGAGGGAATACAGAGAACATATACGGCACGCATAGACGCAATAAAGCACCTAAATTATTGGGATCGTCTCAAAGCCCTCCAAATGTACTCACTAGAAAGAAGACGAGAGAGATATCAAATAATATACACCTGAAAGATACTGGAGGGCCAAGTACCAAATCTACACAGTAAAATAACAACGTACTGGAGTAAACGATATGGAAGAAAATGTAGAATAGAACCAGTGAAGAGCAGAGGTGCCATAGGCACAATCAGAGAACACTGTATAAACATCAGAGGTCCGCGGTTGTTCAACATCCTCCCAGCAAGCATAAGAAATATTGCCGGAACAACAGTGGACATTTTCAAGAGGAAACTAGATTTATTCCTCCAAGGAGTGCCGGACCAACCGGGCTGTGGTGGGTATGTGGGCCTGCGGGCCGCTCCAAGCAACAGCCTGGTGGACCAAACTCTCACAAGTCAAGCCTGGTGGACCAAACTCTCACAAGTCAAGCCTGGCCTCGGGCCGGGCTTGGGGAGTAGAAGAACTCCCAGAACCCCATCAACCAGGTCAACCAGGTCTATTAGGTCTCTTAGGAGCACCTGTGGGACTCTTAGGCCTCACTGATGAATCAGTGTTTGACTGATTGTTGTTACATTGATTATTAGCACCTTTGTTACCTAGTGACAGTGTCACTTTAGGAGTTTCAGGTAAGGAAACTGATGTAGGTACAGTTTTGGTGCATTCAGATTTAGCATTAATTGCCTGGTCTGCTGTATGATTGCTCATATTGCGCAAACCTGTAAATATATCCTGCATTGACAGGGTATTACCATTCTGGTATACATATAATTTATTAAGTGTGTCACCAGACAATTTTCTCTGGATGATAATTTTAGTCATCCACTCAGTAGTTGGGTGATCCACCTCTTTACTGAAAAAATTTATCAGTGACTCAAGCTGAAAACTAAAGGCTTGTAAAGAGTCAACTGATTGTTCTGGTGAAGATAAATTTAATAATTGGTGCACAAGGTTTATAATAGTCTTCTCATTGTTAGCACTTACTTTAGAAGGCTGTTGTGAGCAATTGTGACCATTACTTGTGTTGCTTAAGGCTTCTTATTTAGCCTCAGCTTTAATTATAGCTTCAACTGCTGCTGCAGCATTAGTTTTATCATTTTCTGGTTCAGATTCACTGATTATTGCAGCTTCACTTGTTTCATCTGCAGCTTCACTTGTTTCTTTGGGTTCTTGTGATAAGCTAGTTAATTCAGCAGCCTTATGTATTGAACTTATAGAATCCAGGGAACATTGAGAAGAGCTGTCTGAAAATTGATCAGACTCTGTAAACAAATCATCACATGAAGCTGTGTTAGATGAGAGGTTAGAAAATGAAGGTTGAACTTCAGTTGTGGATCCTGTGTAGTGATCAGTATTGATTAGAGGATTCTCCTCATCTTGAGGTAGTTCAGGTATTTCATCTGAACTGAGTGTTGACTTGGGTGTAGGTCTATTAATGATCGGCTCTATCCACTCGGCAATATCTTGTCTCGCAAGCACCTCCTTATATCGGTCTACCTTGTTTGAACGTAATGTTCATAGTTATCAAGATCAGATTCTGTTAGACGTAAGTGGTCTGAGACAGTATGACCGACTTGGAGTAAATTCCTGTGGGACTCGATTACAGTCTTTACATGATCATATTTTTGGATGGCGTTCCATATGGAACTTGCTAGTTTATAGACGTCACCTGGGTCAGTTTCTACACAGAGATGACATCTGATAAGCAGTTCTCCTAGGCGAACTTGAAGAGTTCTCAAGAATCTTGCATTCCTTTCTAGAGGATTCATTCTTGCGGTAAATTGAGCCTGATAGGGCTTATGTAGCTAGTGGTATAGCTATGGTGTCTGCTCCTTGATGTAGAGCAGGTATAAGTATTGACAGCCTGGTATTTCTTGAGGCTGGTTGTAATTTACCTCATTTAGAGGTTAGCTACCTACCTAATAATAAGCAATTAAGATTTGAGTGGTACCTTGGTCTCACTACAGGTGTTCCTCAGCTTAGCTCTTCTAAATCAGCCTCGGATGGGTAGTGGACTTACAGTAACACTCAAAGACATACATAGAAATATGCAATAAAATATAATTACACAATAAATGGTTAATCCCACCCTTGATAGGGTCAGCACAAAAGAATAATATATATGCCACTAACTAGCTCAAGCCTAGTCGTGAGAATTTCTACTTAAGAAACTACAACTATATTTAGTCTATGCTTGTGCCAAATTCAACACAATCACAGCCTAAATTGCTACCTAATAAAGGTTGGCAAAGATTATATTGTGGTGCAATAATGTGTAAATAATTGTGCTGTGTTTTTGTTTTTTTTGGATTTTATATAATATACACTTGTATAATTATGCGTATAAGAAATTAAATGAACACAAGAGAATTAATTGTGTTTGGCAAGTATTCTACTACCGTAAATATTATCTAACTCCTGAATGTACTCCTAATTGTGGAATAAAATGTTATCAGGGTTAGTAATGATTAACTAGTATGAGACCAGTAATTTATATTAGTATACTGGATCCCTAAATGTTAATGATCTACTGACTTGAGTGAATCAGTAATTATAACATGGATTCAGGCTATAATGGACAGTCTGTTGACAGCCATATATTGAAACATTGGTATAGCCTAAATGGTTAACACATAATTGGTGTTAGTGATTAATATATGTTATGAGCTGTTGCTCCTGGTGACCTAAAGATTCTCACTTCTGTGTGAGGTGTAGGTCTAAATGTTGTGGGCAATAAACTATCCCACGAGTGCTACCTTATACATAAGGTATAAGTAGCAATGTATTGGTGTGACTTAGGCTAACCTATGTGTTACTGTTACGGCCCTCTCGGGACGCAACGGGGTTCTTACTCTGATGTAGTTAGAGGAAGATATATATCCGGCCCCAAGCCAGTAGAGGCTATCAAGGGATGCGATCCGTGACGCAAGTAACTTAAAGGGAGTAGGGAAAGAAAGGTAAGAACTTAATATAATATAATATAACCTTCACCATTTAAATATATAAAAGTAAAACGTTCACAAGGGGGAGGGGTATTAACACTTTACAAAGGGGATCAACACTGTAGTCTTCTGCTGGAGACTATGGATCCTCGAAGCTAGGTGCTGAGTCCGCGGTGCTTTCTTCGTGGCCTCAAGACGTGTCCTCTGAGAACGCCGAGTCTACCCTGGCCACAGGTCAGCCACAACACAGGTCCACTGGGGGCACCGTCGTGGAGGCCGTCAACCACACGTCCAGCAGGTCTGCTGGCAGGTACTGAGCCACCAAGGCTGGCACGGCCACTCCACGAACGATAAAAGGGGTACGCCCTAGACAGGAGTCTCGTGTGATATCACCAATCACCCTCCTGTCCTCAATACCCCAGTGGATTATCGTCTCCAACCGTCGGTCCCGGGTAAATCCTTCCGCTGCCACTCCACTGGCAGGCTTAACACACCACAGTGTTCTTCCGGGGGGGACGACGTCACGACAGCTGCAGCAAACTTCACTGTATGGAGACTGGCTGCCTCGGGTAGACTGACTTCACCTTCAACACAGTGGTCCCAGGTCGGCTCTGTAAGCAGACACGTCATTAATAACCGGGACACTAATACACCACACTCACAGGCTCAGATACAAACGCCCGACATATCCACTCCATAGATGGCGCTGTCTTCGGAGCACCACCTCACCAGAGGTCAGGAGCGGCGGTGTTGAGCGCTGAACCAGACTGGAAACTGGTCCTCGAGGCCAGTACACGCTGTCCTCACTAGGTGTCGTCGTTCGTTTGGCGGGGGTTTCGGGAGCTGACCCACAGATGGCGTGTTTGTCACTGCTCCAGGCTAGGACGCTGGATCCGGGTTCGTAACACCTCCCCACCAAAAAGAATTTGGTTTGGGGTTCTATAAAAAACACAAACCAAATTAGCAGGGCGACACAACTCCAAATGGACTTACTTATACTATGAACTGGAGAGATGAGGTTGTCTTGTCCACAGAACTTTTCTACTAGCCATTTCCGGCACAACGGGAGCTTGCAGATAGAAGGCAATGATCTGCCCGACGTAATCTTCCACGTCTCCCACGTCTCCACTGCGATGTCAAGCAGGGGCATCATCTCACACCTCTCTAGTACGGATTGGTTTTGACACGATCTGGGGTGACTCGACACTTCTCTATGTCGTGGCACCGATGATGGCTGACCACAGACGGCATTTCTGGTGCCAGTCCGATGGTCCTTCAGGGAGACAGGAACCTGGAATACAGGGGTCTGATAATTCAGAGTGATAGCGACAATGGGCAAGTTAGTACTTACTATACACTCTTCTACTAGGCCCACACCTAGTTCCAACAGGGCTGCTTGCTCACCGAAGATGGCATTCGCTCTGCCCCCGTCAGGTCGACCAACGTTCCGTATAACGCTGTGTTGAGGCTCAGCAGTCACGCGGGGGGTGTCAACCTGTCGGAAACAGTCACTCATATTATCACATATCGTACCTCCTGTATCATCTATTACCTCCCAGGTCCCTTCTTCAACTGCAACACTTGCAGTACAAATCTCCAATCCCTGGGACCTCTTCGCGATGTTCATGGGAGCCATCATTCGTCGGGTCGTCCACCGGTCCTCACTGAGAGCACAAACGAGAACACATACGAGAATCAAACAAAGCATCGTTAAGAAACACGAGGCCAATTGAGGGATAAGCTTCCCGAGCCAGTCATGTCCATAGCCGGCCACATCCACACGCCTGGCTTGGACCGAAGAGGGCACTAGACCTTTTGAACACACCGCACCTACCTTTGACGTCTGGGGAATCTCTGGCTGGTTCACTAAATGCTGTAACTTGCCATACCGCAAGCACACATCCGCCTTCGCTCCAGACTCGTTGGTATCCGTGGGTGCCCGCACACAAGGCCTCTCTTCTTGCTCAGGTACCTCTGCCTTCTTAACTTCATGTTCCTCGTCGAGAGAATCAGGAGACACTGCTAGAATATCGTCGATCTGCGGGTGAGAGGACACATTAAATATGTTTACATCCGGGTCTGTCTTTACCTGGACATTACCATTGCCTGTTACCTCAGACCGTGCTGTTCTGGTAGACTCGTCCGCAACCTTGGGACGATTGGTGCTCCAATCGGTCACCAAGTCGTTGGCTAGTACCACGTCAATCCCAGCCACAGGGAGGGTATCGACTACTGCCAACGCACATGTGCCGCTGAAATAAGGAGAGTCGAGATGTACTGGCACTAAGGGGGCGAAATACTGCGTTCTCGGAAACCCAACCAGGATAACCTCTGGTCTCCCATCCACACTTACTCCCTCGGGTAACGAGCTCTTCACGATCAGGGACTGGGCTGCTCCACTATCTCTGAGCACTACAATTGATCTACCAGTATGATCACTCGTTACATACCCGGTTGAAGTGTGAGGGGCCAACAAACTTGGTCCTTCCTGCGTCGTCGTAGACTGGTTTCCTACTGGTGGTGTAACACAGCTCATCAACATCACCTCCCTTCGTGCACTGCCACCTCTTCTGCCTCGGCACCTAGCAGCTATGTGCCCTTTCTGCCCACAAGTCCAGCACACCATATTCCTCCTTGGACTACGGTGTTTCGGACTACTGGGACTTGTTCTTCGGGGGCTACTTGGGGGCGTCTTCTTAGCACTTTGTGGGACGGGTCTTTCTTCTTCGTCGTGAGGTCTGTCAAACCGGCGCTGGTAATTCCTCGGGACGTACTTAGCAGACGGCCTATGAGTCAGGATATACTCTTCAGCCATGGTGGCTGCTGCACTCAAGGTCTCTACCTGCTGTTCCTCTAAGTACGTCTTGAGATCTCCAGATAAACAATCCTTGAAGTCCTCGAGCAGAATCAGCTGTTCGAGGTCTTCCTTGGTCTCCACCTTCCGAGAGGCACACCATTCTTGAAAAAGTCGCTCCTTGATGGTGGCGAATTCGGTGAAAGTGTGCTCTGAGGTCTTCTTCAGGTTTCTGAACTTTTGCCTATACGCCTCAGGTACCAATTGGTACGCCATGAGCACAACTTTCTTCACCTTGTCATAATCGCTGGAGTCGTCAAGGGATAACGTAGAATAGGCAATTTGGGCCTTCCCAGTCAAGACTGACTGTATCATGATGGCCCAATTCTCCCTTGGCCACTCCAAAGAGGCAGCGACTTTCTCGAAGGCTGCAAAGAATTTTGACACTTCCTTCTCATGGAATTTGGGGACCATTTTGATGTTGCGTACCGGATCGAAGCTACTGGTGTCCGTTGTTTGCCTCCGACCACCGCCTAATCGCAAAACTTCTAGTTCATGTTGTCTCTCTCTTTCCTCTTTGTCTCGTTGTTCTTGTCTGTCTCGTTCCTCTCTTTCTCGCTCTCGTTCTTCTCTCTCTCGTTCTCGTTCTTCTCTCTCTCGTTCTCGTTCTTCTCTCTCTCGTCTCTCTTCTCTTTCTCGTTCTTCTCTCTCTCGTTTCTCTTCTCTTTCTCGTTCTTCCCTCTCTCGTTTCTCTTCTCTTTCTCGTTCTTTTCTCTCTCGTTCTCGTTCTTCTCTCTCCCGTCTCTCTTCTCTTTCTCGTTCTTCTTTTTCTCTTTCTCGTTCTTCTCTTTCTCTTTCTCGTTCTAATTCTAAACGTCTCATCTCCAATTCTTTATCTTGCCTCTCTCGTTCCATTTCTAATTTCTTCCATTCTATTTCCCGATTGATCTCTAGGGCACGCATCTTGACTGTTAGGAAGCTGATATTAAGCTCGCCTGCATCACTGTCAACGTCGCTGCCCTTATCTTCCTTTTCCGTGGAAGCTATGTCTGCACTTTCCTTTGTACTAGGAGTCTCGCCTTCCTGTTTCTCTTCTGCCTTCAGGTGCCGGTGTACCTTGGACAAGATCTCCACACGGGAGTCACTGGCACGGATCTTGATCTCCAGGTAGGCGCTCACTAGTACAAGCTCTGGTTTGCTCAAATATTTCAATCTGGCAAGACAATCCTCTCTGTTCAGAAAAGCCTGAACCTCGTCCAGATCATCGATGGTAGCTTTGTCTGCCATTGTCACAGATGGAAACACTTTGCGCTTAACACACTGCTTACACGTTAGCACTTAACACACCGAGCACTGTTCTACGCCAATATTGCACTTTATCGCACCAAACACTGCACTTGCCAATATTGCACGTAATCACTTCGGGCACCACACTACCCAATATTGCACTGAGTCCAAGCGAATACTTCGCTCTACAATATTGCACTGAGTCCCAAGCGAACACTTCGCTCTACAATATTGCACTAAATCACTGAGCACTGCACTAGTCAATATTGCACTTAATCGCTTAATCACAGCGAGCACCGCACTGCACAATATCGCACTTAGTCACTCTGAGCACCGCACAGGACGTATAACGTCACAATCGTCACACACAGGGGGAATTATTTACAGGGATTACGCCACTTCACCACCCCTATCAAACATACTTAACAAGGGGTCGGATCCCGCTGGGGATGCCAATTATGTTACGGCCCTCTCGGGACGCAACGGGGTTCTTACTCTGATGTAGTTAGAGGAAGATATATATCCGGCCCCAAGCCAGTAGAGGCTATCAAGGGATGCGATCCGTGACGCAAGTAACTTAAGGGAGTAGGGAAAGAAAGGTAAGAACTTAATATAATATAATATAACCTTCACCATTTAAATATATAAAAGTAAAACGTTCACAAGGGGGAGGGGTATTAACACTTTACAAAGGGGATCAACACTGTAGTCTTCTGCTGGAGACTATGGATCCTCGAAGCTAGGTGCTGAGTCCGCGGTGCTTTCTTCGTGGCCTCAAGACGTGTCCTCTGAGACGCCGAGTCTACCCTGGCCACAGGTCAGCCACAACACAGGTCCACTGGGGGCACCGTCGTGGAGGCCGTCAACCACGACGTCCAGCAGGTCTGCTGGCAGGTACTGAGCCACCAAGGCTGGCACGGCCACTCCACGAACGATAAAAGGGGTACGCCCTAGACAGGAGTCTCGTGTGATATCACCAATCACCTCCTGTCCTCAATACCCCAGTGGATTATCGTCTCCAACCGTCGGTCCCGGGTAAATCCTTCCGCTGCCACTCCACTGGCAGGCTTAACACACCACAGTGTTCTTCCGGGGGGGACGACGTCACGACAGCTGCAGCAAACTTCACTGTATGGAGACTGGCTGCCTCGGGTAGACTGACTTCACCTTCAACACAGTGGTCCCAGGTCGGCTCTGTAAGCAGACACGTCATTAATAACCGGGACACTAATACACCACACTCACAGGCTCAGATACAAACGCCCGACATATCCACTCCATAGATGGCGCTGTCTTCGGAGCACCACCTCACCAGAGGTCAGGAGCGGCGGTGTTGAGCGCTGAACCAGACTGGAAACTGGTCCTCGAGGCCAGTACACGCTGTCCTCACTAGGTGTCGTCGTTCGTTTGGCGGGGGTTTCGGGAGCTGACCCACAGATGGCGTGTTTGTCACTGCTCCAGGCTAGGGACGCTGGATCCGGGTTCGTAACAGTTACGTTGTTAGTAGACACAATTAATTAAAAGGTTAGTCTAGCTTATATCACACAAGGATTAGTTATTATTAATTAGTATTTGTAATTATAATTTTATGCCTATCCGGTTCGAAGGACCATAATGTGGGGACATTTGGGGGCTTGAATCTAATTATTTAAATATTAATATAGTAAATTAAATTACGAAGGACCACCCGCTTTTATAGTAAATAGGGAAACTGAGAAACTATGATCATTAGATAATTCCTAGATGAACCAGTAACTATGGATAAAATACTAGAGAATATGATCATAGAAACAATTAATGGGCTGTATAATTAAATGAATCAAAACCTCAAACACCTACATTGGGGGGGGTATTACTGGAACTCAGTACGTCCAGGAAACTAGTGTGGTTCGTTCACTAATCCAATGTATAATAATCTAATCCTATGAATATTTATCAAATCATTATCGTTATCATTAATGGGAACATAGATTTTGAACATAATAATAATAATCATAATAAACACATGTTAATCCATTAAACAGAGTTCTGCATGTAAAAGAGTACAGATAATAAATTAGAGGAATACAAAGGAATCTTAGCTTAACCCTTAAAGTGCGCATCACTTCATATGAAGTGTAAATCGTTTTACCAGTCAACTGCGCTTCACGTCATATGACGATTATGGGTACCTCGCACGATTTGAATGGCCCGCGGTGTAGCTGGGGGTCCCATACGCTGCCCAGGGGCTCTAGTAAACAGCGGCCATTTTGAAAAAAATCCCCGCTCACGAACCGAAGGCATGGGAGGCCTGAGTTTAGCGAGAGTCACCATGGCGAGTGCACGGTCAAACGCCTCACGGGCACGCACCACTCAGTCCCTCACCCCAGAGCAAATAGCCCACGAATTATTCTCTGAAGGTGAAGAAAGTGTGTTTGATGATTCAGACAACGATGAGGATTATACACAGTTGTCGGGTGATAGTAGCAGCAGCAGTGAAAGTGAGAATGACCGCCATGCCATGGCGAGGCCTCTACGCTCACCCATGCCTCCTCGGTCAGTTTCTACCCCAATTCTACCACGACCTCACAGTTCCTGTGGATATTTTCTGTTTGAGGGTGACGAGTCAGAGGGAGGTGACTCCTTTTCTGGGTTTAGTGACTCAGATCAAAGTTTTATTGAGCCTGTGGCTGGTACCAGTGGTGTAACTGGGCGAGAAATTGTCGCGTCAGCAGCATCTCGCCCGGCCAAGCGCCACCGCATGGCACCACATGAGGGACCAAGACCCTCATGTTCACGTGCATCCACCTCACGTGCATCCACCTCACGTGCATCCACCTCACGTGCATCCACCTCAAGTGCATCCACCTCACGTGCACCCACCTCACGTGCACGTAGTCGCCGTGCTTCTCGCAGACGGTATTCAGCTCCTGGTCGCCGGTATGCATCGTTTCCTCGCTGTCTTTCCTCTGCATCTCGCAGGACGCCTGGTGTACTTGAGTGGAGTGATGGTGACGATTTTATTCCTAATATTCCTCACTTTGACGATAAAGATGTAGGGATTACAAACCTTTTCCCTAATCAAGGTGAGGACATGGCTGAGATGGAATATTTTACAGCATTCTATGATGAACCACTCATGGAATGCATTGTACACGAAACGAACCTGCATGCTGCTTACCTGATTGAAAGGGAAATCACAGAATTTTCACGACTGCAGCGTTGGAAAAATACCACAGTGGCGGAAATGTATGTGTTTTTGGCACTCTGTTTGTTGATGAAGCACTGTCACAAACATGCAATAAGTGACTATTGGAGCAAGGACAAGACAATACCAACACCTTTATTCGGGAAATATATGTCACGAGACAGGTTTCAGATACTCCTCAGGTGTCTACATTTTGGAAGTGTTCAGGACCGAACACCTGATGATAGACTGTGGCGAGTGAGGCACTACATGAACGATGCTATTGGAAAATTCAGAGATTTTTACGTACCAGCACAAAAGCTGGTGGTTGATGAATCTCTCGTACTTTTCAAGGGACGTGTTCCATTCAAACAGTACATTCCCTCAAAACGAAACCGATTTGGCCTGAAATTTTTTGTTCTTTGTGATTGTGAGACAGGATACGTGTTACACATGATTCTGTACTCGGCTAGTGATGTAGACATTCCCGGTAACGACGAACATGGATTCTCGGGGAGTGTAGTTAAGACCATCATGGCTCCGTGGATGAACAAGGGACACATTTTAACACAGATAATTACTATACAAGTCCCTTGCTAGCTCGGTTCTTGCTAGAAAATGGAACCGGATTGGTTGGTACAGTAAAGCCACAACGAAGGGAAATGCCTGTGTTTGACAACGACATTGCAGTTGGTGAGTGTCAGAGAAGGAAAAGTGATAACATTCTGTCAGTTCGGTGGAAAGACAAAAAGAGAGGTGAACTTGTTGACAACAATTCATGATGGAACAATGGTGAACAGTGGGAAAGTGAGCCATAAAACAAACGCACCACTATATAAGCCAGACTGTGTTTTAGACTATAATATCAACATGCGGTTGATTGATAAATCAGACATGATGATTGGCACTGCAGAGTGTGTGCGGAAGACATGTAGGTGGACGAAAAAAGTGTTCTTCCATCTTGTGGACATGAGCATGCTGAACTGTTTCAACATGTACCTTGTGAGAACTGGACGTAAGCCCACTTTCCGTGACTTTGTATTTGATGCTGCAATACAGTTATTAGGAAAGTTTGCAAAAGATGTCCCAGGTATTCAGCGGCCCATCATAAACCCACTGTTGCAGCATACTGGTACTCCACGCCTCGCTCACACTGAAGGCTTCCTAGCACACAAACTTAAGTATTTGCCACCTGGTGGGAAGCGTGCAATAGCCCAACGTGATTGCTTGGTGTGTAAAACAGACACGTAGAGACAAGAAACGGAAGCTTGTGCAAACATGGTGTGAAACGTGTGGTATCCCATTATGTGCTGTCGACTGCTTGAATGACTACCACAGTCTAGAAATCTTCTAAGTGTGCTTCAAAGTGTGTATAGCGTGTGCGAGTGTGTAAATATGTAAACATATAAGCAGATAGCGTGTGCGTGTGTGTAAATATATACAAATATAAGCAGAACATACAATATAATAGACTGTAATGACATATTATATTGCTTATATTGCCGTAATTGAAAACATTTGTGCGCCTGTGTATACTCAAATATGCAACAATTATTGATACAAAATATGTTCAAACAGTATTTGAAACACAATTAGTGAAAAAAATTAGATAAAATGCGCTTAGACATTGTAAATAAATAGCGCGAAAATATATTTGTGGCAACTCTGGCTGTTTGAGGACCGCGCGCAACACCTCCCGGGCGTGTACTGCATGAGCGAACATGCAGATTGTGACGTCATCACCGAGCTTTTCGGCTTTATTGCGACAAAAGTAAGTACAATAGATTTTTTTTTATTTTTCCCGTGATCAGTGAACAGAACTTAACAGATTAAAAAAAAAATTTTTTTTTTTTTTCAAAATGACATGCGCCTGTGCGGATGGCAGGATATTAGACCCCGAGCATGTTAAGGGTTAATGACGATTCTTTAGAAGTTAGTCACGACGCTTCCTCTGATTCTCCTGGACTCAGCATGGAACACTAGGAGTTGATTAACATGGGAAAGGACAGCTCGGAGAATTCTTCTCACACGCTGCAAAATAAATGTTTACAGTAGCAACAAATTAAACTACTGGATTTCTATGCTCCATAAATTAATATTAATGGTAAATGAAGGATAATGACCTGTGATTTATTGTTGTTATACGTCGTCACGACAAGCTACCCAGCTATAAGTCTACACCCTATCAGATGCATCAAATAAGGATAAGATACTTAGCTAATATGGGCACTGTGTAAGTTTAGGCTTGCCGAAATTCGCGTCCCAGGCTCTGGCTTAGCCTATCCTGGATAATGACGCGCTTCACTGGCCGGTCACGTGGAGTCACAAAGAACCAAAATTTAACAGGTTCCGTGAATGACACTGACACCAGGTGAAGGTATTGTCTGCAAGGCTCTTCACGCCTCACAGTGGTGACTTTCTTCTGGAGAATGGATAGCGTTTACCCTGATGACTGGGTAATGGCGTCTCCTCATGAGCAACACGTAAACAGGTCCGCTCGGGAGCGTTTCAGCATGTGCACTGGCGTCCTCTCCCGCACCGCTCCGCGTCCCGCGTTTATTAACTAAATTATTATTATGGATATCATCATTTCTCGCGGTTGTGCTTGAAATGCTCGGGTTAGGACGGGTTTATTATTTGGAAGAGTTAAATATTATTATTTGCCAGTGCTTTGATAGTAAACGTAATGGAGAAGAATTAATGTCTCTCTCTGGCATTCACGCGTGACGTTAATTTTTATTACTAGATATCTGCTATAACTATAAACTCTCTATTTGGCTTTAGTTGGAGGTCAGTTTATCTGTAATTAATTATCACACTGAACACCATTTGTTATAGAGAATCGAATTCAATTCTCAGGCACATTGGATATAAATGTGTTTATTACAATGAAATCTGACGCAATACTGGCGTCGGGTGACATAAGAATTCTAGCCTATTGTACAGATGTAATTATTAGTACATGTGAATTCTACGTTGTGTTAATTTTACTTACTACAATGATTAGTAGAATTAGTAATAATTAATGAGAATACAACAGTGTTGTATTTAGTGTTGGAAATTTCCAACAATAATAGACAAAACCCAAGATGCAAGAAGATTACAAATTCTTGAGGCAATTCACATAGCAACCTACCATGAACACCCAAATCACGGAACTATTTACTCTACCCACCATGAGAGTAAGGACAAGACAAGAACATATCGATGCCAACACAGAAGACAATGTAAAACATAATAGGCCAATTACACTGGATTAATCTTTGTGTTTAGATAGGAGCTGCCTCGTATGGGCCAATATGCCTTCTGCAGCCTCAATGTTTCACCTCACATTTATCCCTTATGTATCCCCCCATGTTTTCACCTCTATTGTATTATCACCTGACCCAGTGCGGGTATAAAATCAACTAATATTGTAAGAGCTGTTCACTTGAGAATGAACCATGGAGGTTCGAAACGTTGTGCAAATTATATAAATAAGTGTAATACACTCTATAGTAAATCACTTCTTTTCTTCACCTCAAAAGTACGAAAATGAGTTTTGGAGAACTCCTATTTCAATTAAGCCCTGATGCTAAGAAAATAGTTAGAGGGATAGAAGCCCTAAACCAGAAAATAATAAACACAGAATATGCGGTCATATTCAATGAAACATGTTTGAAAGAAAACCTGCTGCCAGTATACACCAATATATATATGTATATATATATATATATATATATATATATATATATATATATATATATATATATATATATATATATATATATATTGGCAATCTCTTCATCGGGGGACTCGGGGCTGCGGACTCTCGGGGCTCGTGGGGGCATTCCTGAGAATACTGCCTGTTTAACCTGTAAGACATATATATATATATATATATATATGATTCATAGAGTCACTAGAAAGTTCAAATTTAATGTGTATAGGAAACCTACCAACGTGGGGTCGTATGTTCATTTTTATTCGAATCATCATAGTAAAGTTAAACAGGCAGTATTTTCGGGAATGTTTCTGCGGGCTTTGGGGGTTGCGGCCCTGGGTTTTTTGATGGGGAGATTGCTGAAATATATGAAATTGGGAAGAGTTTACAATATCCTAAGAGGTTTTTGAATTTCTCGTTTGTACAAGCCAAGCGTACGTTTTTATAATCACGTCCCTAAGGCGAAACCAAAAATTATTAACTCATTGGTGGTACCTTATGCGAGTGGACTTGAAAAATTGTCTCTGATTTTTAAGAAACTTAATATAAATTGGTGTTCACTAATAGTACGATCAAATCCAATTTAATAAAAAACTCCCCTGATACAGCAGGTTGTGTGTATTCGATTCCCTGCAATGATTGTGATTCTGTGTACCTTGGACAAACAAGAAAGTCCTTACAGTTGCGGTGTCACAACATGCTTATAGTATTAGAACTACCCCAAACGTCTAATGCATTGTATCTACATACGAGTTTATGCGATCACAAATATTAACTGGAATGGGGCAAAAAGCATACCAATTGTGGGGATTTCGTGGAACGGAATTTGATTGAGTCTGCTCTGAATCAGTCAGTGTCCAAATCTTCTTAATGTTAGTACTGGTATGTATAAACTTGATCCATTTTTAAGTTATTAATATTGCACAACAGTTTAAGAAACAACTCTGATAGAGAGGCTTACAATGTCTCATTATAATTGTATATTCATATATTGTGTGTTCATGAGGCTTTTCTTTAATCTTTCATCCTTATTCTCTGACCGCTAATCCTCTTTGACCATTCTAAGCTAAGCTATACCTGTTTTGGTTAATTCTTCCTTGGATGGGTTGGTCAGGTGTCGGCCTATATATCCTCCCCCTTCTCCCTTCTCCTTAGTCAGTCTGGTGTTGACAAAGGCTTTAACAAGCTGAAACGTTCACCTCATTTCATATTTCTCTGTGGATTTTCCGCATAAAATGATCAGTGTTTTGTGATCGTCAATTGCATATATATATATATATATATATATATATATATATATATATATATATATATATATATATATATAAATATATATATATATATATATATATATATATATATATATATACATATACACATATGAAGATAGACATATCTACACATATACATTAGAAAAACCAGACAAATATATTTATTCCTTGAAAATGTGTTCATATGTTGATATATATATTTATTTATTTATGTGTTCGCTTAAGTAAAGAAACAAGAAATAACAATATCTAAACAAAATGAAAGTCAATAGTGAATACGTGTTGGAATTTCCAACACTAATACAATACTATTTGTATTGTAATAAATCAGTATTAATATATACTAACTACAGTAGTCACTAAAACTTACTAACAGTAATGTTCACATAAACTAACCATTATATCTGCATATGGATGCTGGAATTCTTACGAAACCAAGCACCAGTATTGCCTCAGATTATATCTAGTTAAACACATTTATAGCCAGTGTGTTAGAGAATTGAATGTGATTCTCTAAAATCATCAGTATTCCGTGTGATAATTTTTTATGGATAACATAACTCTCAAATAATTCTAAATCGAGAGTTTTTAGTTACAATTTTTATCAAGTAATAGTTTTTCTGTCACGTGTGAATGCCATGGAGAAAACTAAAATCTTCTCCATTTCTTGTTTACCACCATAAGACGAGAAAGCAATAATATTTAAATCCCTAGAATCACAACCCAGTCTTTATTAAAGTATTTCAACCACAATTGCGCGAAATAATATTATTCGTGATAAATAATTTCTGTGGTGAATGCGGGGACGTGGGTTGAGGGAGGAGAGACGCCATTGTGTGTGTGGGTGGCGAGCTCGTGTTGCGGAGTGAGCAACGAGAGCATACGTATTTGGACAGAAGTCGTGGCGTCAGAGCCTGAGACACGTGACGTTGGGATTATCAGCAAGAATTACACTGATACTCAACTTAGAACGAATAATTATTCTTCTACGTGATCTACAGTGCTCGGTCAAATAATAACGCGTCGATATTCAAGCCAAACTCTCAACCACGTGTACAACATTGTGGAAGTTTGAGACTGAGACGCGATACCGGCAGACTTCAGCATACACTGCACCCGTCGATAAGTATATATTTCTTTCTTGATGCATCATTAGAGATTGTATATTTCGTGGGCAGTCTGTCGTTACATCGAACGACGACTAAAAATCCAATGTTAGTATCGCACTAATCTTTATTTTCTATTTCATAAATATTGAGATTTAAGTAGCCTAGTTCAATGCTACGTAATATCCTTTAAATTACAGCTCGTACGTGAGGAGTCAACGAGCCGTTAACTACATTCGTGTTATTCACCTCTAAGGGCTTCTACGTGGAGATCTTGAGATCACAAAGACGAGGCGTGAACGATGTCATAGAAATCGTCTTAAAGCTAAGACTTTTTGTACACATTTAATTACTCCAATTATTTCTACATGTCCAGGATATTATCATATTGAATGCTTGTCATGTGAACTGGAGATAAAATGTGTTTATTAATATTTTCTATTTGTATTTACCTATTGATTCTATAATAATTTGGTCACAATATTCTTTATTCAACAATGAACTGGTGCACGAACCACACTAGTTCCTAGACGTATATGAAGTTCTAGCAATACCCCCCCCCCCAATGTAGGTGTTTGAGGCCCTGACTTAGTTAATTAACCATACAGTCCATTATTTATTTAAGTGATTATTCTTTCTAATATTTATCCATAGATACTGGTTCTTCCTTGTGTTTCTAATGGTCACTTTTTGTTAGTTTCCCTCTTTTCTTAAAAGTGGGTGGTCCTTCGTAATTAATTTGATTAATTAAATAATTAAATAATTGAGTCAAGCCCCAGATATCCCACATTATGGTCCCTTCGAACAGGATGAATATAAATATAAATATACCAATTAGTAATAACTAATCATTGTGTGAAGTAGTCTAGACTAACCACATTAATTAATTGTCTACCGGCAGCGTAACACATAGGTTAGCCTAATTCACACCAATTCATTGCTACTTATACCTCATGTATATGGTAGCACTCGTGGGACACAGTCAATTATCCACAACACTTAGACCTATACCTCATACTGAAGTAAGAATCTCTAGGTCACCAGGAGCAACAGCTCATAACTTCTATAACAATTCCACACTAACACCTGCATTAGAGTTGGCCTCACCATCTAACCATTATTTATTTAGGTGATAATGACATCCATCCTACTCGTCATCCAGCTGAGGAAATTAATCACCTTAAGATCATAATTTCTTCATTCAAACTCATCAGCAATTCGGTAGTATTCACATTGGTGGAACCTCGCCAACTGAGTAATAATAATCGTCGGGGAGTAACCCCAGAATATTACCAAAGAGCTGCCAAATATATAAACTTCAGGCTGAAAAAACGAGTACGATTGGATGCCACTTATATCTAATTTACAGCCAGACCATACAGGCAAAACCTGACAAGAGATGGTGTACATCTGTCAGGTGAGTCTAGGTCACATGTAGTTAACAAATTGATCAACACAATCAATTATCACAAACAGCTGTGGCTAGCAAGCCAAATTAACTGTACCTAATTGTTTCACTTGTGTGTGCAAGTGCACATTTATATAAACTATAAAAATCCATGAACCCAAAAATACAACACAACTATATATTCACATTACTGCACCACAATATAATCTTTGCCAACCTTTATTAGGTAGGAATTTAGGCTGTGATTGTGCTGAATTTGGCACAAAGACAGACTAAATAAATTTGTAGTTTCTTAGGTAGAAATTCTCATGACTAGGCTTGAGCTAGTTAGTAGTACATATATTATTCATTCTTGTGCTGACCCTATCAAGGGTGGGATTTAACCTTAGGATAACTCTGATTAGAGTATATCCATCTTAATTATTCGTGTACTCATTATTTGTGTATGCATTTTGAGTGCTGCTGAATGATCACCATTACATCTAATGGTGATAAAGATGAGCTAGCCGGACGAAAGTTAATGGTGAAGTACGAGCACTGCTCAAAATAATTAGTTACTTATTGTTAGGTAGGTACATTTAACCTCGAGTGAGGTAGAGTGTAATTTAGCCACATTAAATTAGGCTATACTCCATATTACTTGTCAACTAATGAGCAAGTATCCAAGCTTCATTAGTAATACTTATTCAAGTCCTATGAAATTTGGACTTAAAGCCACCATGGCTACTCCTGAACAATTAAAAAGAACCTATATTGGCCTCAAAGGTCATTTAACTAGACTAATTAATAAGTCGGATACCTTGTCTAAAGCAACTCCCATTGATTCCTATCGATTAGAAACATCAGTGAGAGTGGGCTGATCTGAAATTTGATCAAGTTAGATCTACAAGTCAGTCTTATCTCGACCTACTGAATACCATCGAAACTGATCCTGATGAAATGGATCGAATTATAGCAGATATTTCCAGTATGAAGATGAGACTCAAGATAAACTTGACATACTATCCAATATAGTAACGCAATCTAAATCTAATACAAATAATACTATGTCTCAATCCAGTAATCAATTACCTGAGGTTCGTCTACCTACTTTAGACCTACCAACATTTACAGGGCTGGATGAAGAAAATTGGGACAACTTTTGGACTTCATTTGAAGTTCATATACATAGAAAATCTTCTCCTGACAAGATTTCTAAATTCTCATACTTGATTAGTCTTCTCAAAGGAGAGGCTAAAAAGGTCATAAATAACCTAGCTCTCACTGAGAGTAATTATGAGGAAGCTATAAAACTGCTAAAGTTGACTATTGCAACAAGGAGTTGAGTATAGCTAACCTTTTTACCAGTTGCTAGATCTGAATGCACCAAGTAACAGACCAGACTCACTTCAAAGCTTCAGGACTAGACGTAGAGTCTCTAGTGAAGGCCTTAGGTACTAAAGTTGATGTACCAGCCTCAGAATGGTCAATCAAGTTACTTTTGCAGAGGAAATTACCTCGAAATATCTTAACATAAATATGTTCACACTATAAAACCGAGTTTCTCACTCTCGAGCAAATATTCGAGGGACTGAGAATAACAGTTAACAGGATGAAGACTCATGATAAGATTAAACCAGAGTCTAAATCACCTAATATTGAAAACACAGTCAAACCCAAATCGACTTTGAATAAGTCCAATAAATTCAAACCTAAGACTACTGCCTTCACTGGAAAAAGGAGTGGTAGTGTAGGTATTTATTCTGTATCTCCCTCTGATGTAACAAATGATTTGCCTACTAAAAGGACAAATTCAACCAGAGAGAGAAAGTGTCTGTTCTGTAGTCAAGAACACGTCACCTACAAATGCACTGTTTATCCTAACTTTAATACCACGATTAAACGGTTACAAGAAATAAATACACAGGTGCACCAAGTGCATGGGCTCTCATGATCCCAGTAAATGTGTAGTGCAACTACGTTCATGCAGTAGATGCAACAAAGGTATACATCATTATGCCTTATGTAGAAAAAACTTCTACCCATTCCATGACAACTGGGGAGAATTCCACGAATTCTACCACAGTACAATATTGCAAGGTACATCAAGAAATAAATGTACTTGCTACTGAGTCAGGCAATAATACCACTCTGCCTACAGCTCAACTCAAATTAATTAACAGGAAATCTAGAGTTAACACTAGAGGTCTTTTTGACCAAGGATTACAGAAAACCTTCATCACACAACATTAGTCGAGCAGTTAAATTTAAAACCTGCCAAAAGTGTGAGATTGAATATTTCTGGTTTCTTGACTAATAGTGGACCTCGTGAATACCAAGTAGTTAAGGTATTAGTGAGACTTGGATCTTCCACTAGTCCAATACAAGCGGTAGTAGTAGACAAACTTCCTATAGACCTGCAGGTCATAGGGATTAGCTCGCACTGCGAAATATCTTAAACGAAACCGTATGAGGCTAGCAGATTACAAAATAAATTTTGACTGCCTCACTGATGTTGGAATACTTATAGGCGCTGACCATTATTATAAATTTATTACGGGATGCACCAGACAACACGGAATGAATTTGTTGTCATCTGCTGGAAGCAAGTTTGCTTACTGGACCGGTGCTTTTCCAACAAAATCCAGCGTCAACCAACCAACAATCTAACAATACAATAGTGGCGTGACTAGGCTTGGAATAGTCACCCCTACATTTCAGAGAAATATCTGAAGATATTGAGTCTGGTCCACCTGTACATCGTCTGTGGGATTTAGACACTTTAGGTATTGTCCCTGAACAACCAAGCCCTGATGATATGTGGACTTACCAGCAATATCTGGATAGAGGTGTCTATAAAGATAAACAATACTGGGTGAGACTACCATGGAAGTTGAATCATCCACAACTTCCAGTTAATTATTTCATGGCAGCCTCACAATTACAGTTTCAATTAATACGGCTGAAGAAGCAGCCAGACAAACTGAACATGTATCATCAACTAATCCAACAACAACTCAACAGTAAATTTATCGAAGTTGTTGATAATGATGACCGAAAAATAGGTCACTATTTACCCCATCACGCTGTGGTGAAAGATTCATTGACGACACCAATACGTATTGTCTTCAACTGTAGTGCTAAAGTGAAGCCAAACAGCGTGTCTTTGAATGAAAGTCTCCAAACGGGACCTAGCCTAACACATAGGCTACATGATGTGCTATTACGATTCCGTACTGGTATTTTGCTTATACTGCTGATATCAGTAAAGCTTTCCTTAGAGTAAGCTTACAAGAAGAGGATCGTAATTACACCAAGTTTCTCTGGATTAAGGACCCACTGGATCCTAACAGTGATATCATAACTTATCGTTTTGCCTCAGTGCTATTCGGAGCGACTTCCTCCCCGTTTCTACTTCAAGCAACATTAGATACACATTTGAGGAAGTCAAATAGCCCTTATAAGGCAGAAATCAGTGACAACTTGTATGTCGATAATTTCCAGGGAACTACTAATGATCAATCCAATTTGGTAGAAAACTACCATGAGGCTAACCGTGAGTTATTAGGAGCCAATATGCCACTACAATCATGGGCCTC
Organism: Procambarus clarkii; assembly: GCF_040958095.1. NCBI lineage: Eukaryota > Metazoa > Arthropoda > Malacostraca > Decapoda > Cambaridae > Procambarus > Procambarus clarkii. Next base: position 36,694,333 of record NC_091190.1, read on the forward strand.
AAATAATAAATCATTAAACCAGATAATCGAGAAAGAGTTCCAGTTTATCAGGTGCCTAATCAATTAAAAGTTCTGGGTGTGGAATGGAACACAAGTACTGACGCGATGAATGTCAAGTCAGTACAAACCGATAATTCATCCCTTACCATGAGAAAATTACTCTCGTATGGTCAGTCAACCATTTGACCCTTTAGGCTTACTTAGTTCTATATTAATAATGGGCAAACTCCTAATGCAGGAATGCTGGCAGAAACCTATGGGATGGGATGATCCGTTGCCAATTGAGTTGCAAGATAAATGGCAGATACTCACAACGGATTTCAATCAGTTAGGTGTTTTGAAATTTTCTCGTAATGCTTCAGGACAAAACTTGCCCACAAATTTGCACGTTTTTGCGATGCCTCTGGCAAAGCGTATGGTGCTGTAGCCTACTTAGTCAATAGTGCACAATCAATTTTGCTCACATCTAAAGCGAGAGTTGCTCCCATTAAGAAGAGATCTTTACCTCAAATGGAGTTAACTGCATTGCTGGTGGGTGTAAGATTAGCTCATTGCCTGACCAAGACACTCAATAATATCCACTTTGGTGAAATCGTCGTGTGGTCAGACAATGAGGCAGTCTTACAATGGGTAAGAAACAACAACAATAAAACTCCCTACGTTAGTAATCGTGTTAGGGAAATTCATGAATTATCTGCTGGATATAAATTCAGACATGTTCCCACTAAGGACAATCCTGCAGATTGCTTATCTCGAGGATTAACCTTAAAACAACTTATCAAGACTTTGATGTGGTTTAATGGACCTTCATGGCTTGTTAGTGGTCAGTGGCCCAAACAAAAGCCACAAGTCATAGTGACCAATATCACTACTCCCATGAAAGAACCAGAACCTCATCTAATCTTAGCTATTAATCCTCACAATTATTCTAACTTGAGTAAGTTATTAAGAGTGACAGCACATGTGTTTGACTTTCTTGCTAAGAAAGGAATCAGACATAAGTTTCCCAATCCTATCCTCTACTGGATCAAACGTGCACAGCAAGAGACATATGGAAGTGAATATGAAAATCTTCCAGATAAATTAACCAAGTCTCTAGGTATCTGGTATGATGCCAACACTCATAATATACTAAGGTGTGGAGGACGTTTGCTTCATGCAAAAATTGATTTGGATACAAAAAATCCGATCCTTCTACCACGTCACCACATTATTACCAAACTTCTAGTTTTACATCACCATCAATATGGTACTTTGCATGGTGGAGTGTTAGACACTCTCACCGACCTTAGACAGAAATATTGGCTTCCTCAAGGTCGTCAAACAGTCAAATCAATTATTAAGTTCTGTGTGATCTGCAAAAGACACGACGCTCGAGTGTGTCCTTACCCAGGACCTCCACCACTCCCTGAAGAAAGAGTAGTTCATCTTCGTCCCTTTGAGACCACTGGTGTCGATTACACAGGAGCCTTGCTTCTCACTGGCAATCCAGATAAGATACCAGTGAAAGCTTATATTTGCCTCTTCACGTGTGCTACCACACGAGGCGTACATCTAGAAGTGACTTCGGACATGAGTGCTGAAGCCTTCATCCAAGTTTTTCGTAGATTTGCAGCTCGCAGATCCTGTCCCAAACTAATGATATCGGACAATGGTTCAAATTTTGTAGCAGGAGAAGTCTGTCTACGAGAGGTATGGAATCATCCAGAAGTGCAGTCAGTCCTGCAGAGACGACAATGCCACTGGAAATTTATTGCTCCTAGAGCCCCCTGGCAAGGTGGGTTCTACGAACGTATGATAGGAACTGTCAAGAAGTGTTTAAGGAAGACCTTACATCGACAGAAAATTAGTTACTCCGAACTCCAAACACTTGTCGTGGAAATCGAGGCGCGAGTCAACAATCGCCCATTAACATACCTATCAGATGATTTCTCACAGAGAGAACCTCTGAATCCCTCACACTTAATACATGGAGGCCTACTGAGCCCTCTAATACCTTTGGCAGAAGAGGACCCCGTCGATCCTTCACATGTAACCAGGAGTGACTTGGTAGAAAGTTACCAACATCTCTCAAGAGTAATTGAAAGGTGGAATGAGGTGTGGACTCGAGAGTACCTCACAGCTCTACGAGAGTACCACTACGGAGCTTCGAGCCCCTATAATAAAGTACAACTTAAAACAGGAGACCTAGTATTGGTTGATAGTGATAGACCAAGGTCAGAGTGGCCCATAGGCAAAATTGATGCTATCCACCCAGATCACAAGGCATCCTGAGAGTAGTAAAGGTTTTGTGCCGAGGCAACACTACCCTAAAAACCTTAGAAAAGTTGGTACCACTCGAATTAGCAGAACGAGAGTGTTTACCAGAACCAGCTTCACCAACAGTTTCCGAGGACAACAATTCTAATCCACCGAGCAACCGCCCCACTAGAGCTGCTGCTCAACAATGCAAACGGAAACTACAAGCCTATTATAGCTCTGACCAAGAGCAAATAATTTCCCATCCAATTTAAATAATCATGATGATACTGTGTTGTGATGTCAAGTAACAAATCGTTACAAGTCACAATGACCCAGAACATTCTCATCACAGTGGATTCTCAGTTACTTTAAGGGGGCATATTAACTTAAAACGTTATAAATTAAAAGTTGTTCAATTTGCTTATAAATTTATTTATGAAATGGTTATAGAAAGGGCTGCAACTGGTCCAAGTTTCACCATCACACCCTAAACAGAAAAGGAGAAAAAAAATACACAACGTATTATGCAACAAATGTTCAACATTCTCAAATAATCTCAGGGAACACATGTGTCAACTAAAATGTCTACTATGTGCTGTAGAAGCACAAACTCTTGTAATAATTGTAATATGTATGTTCAATATATTTATATTTAAATTTTTTTTTTCTTTTTTTTTTTGGCCAATTTTTTTTTCTCGTTTGTTATCAAGGGATTTGCATGAAACTTGCACACCTTGCTCAATGGATGCCTATCTGCAAGGGTGCCAATTATGAACGAAATCTGCCGAAGTCAAGCTTAGCTACAGGTGGCCGAACTTGGATCTTTATTTTACTCTGGAAAGTAATTTACACCTTCAAAGTACTTCAGAGCTTTCATTTATTATTCAATTTACATGCAAATTACACCTTATATGTAGCGTTTGTGCTTCTACAGACTCTAGTAGACAATTTAGTCCAAAGTCTATTTGTTGATTTTATAAAAATTTATAAATATCATATATTGCATATTTTTTTAGAAGGGTAACTTTGAATAATTATATTATTGCACTAAACACTTTTTTGATAAAACTGATCACTAGACTCCTTTATTATGTGCTAAATCTAATATCTGAGTGTTATAGAAATGATTTTAGTTGACACATGTGTTCCCTGAAACTATTTGAAAATTCGTTGTTTATTTTTTTTCTCCTTTTCTGTTTAGGGTGTGATGATGAAACTTGGACCAGCTGCAGCCCTTTCTATAACCATTTCATAAAAAAATTTATAAGCAAATTGAACAACTTTTAATTTTACATGAATATGCCCCCTCAAATTATATGATTTGATTCTTAATTTGTTGTATAGGCTATTAATAATAACATTATTTCGTCTAGAGTATCTGAGAGTTTACAAAACTTTAAGACTTAGTAACATAAACATTACATGTCATAGCGACACCAGTCCCAGAGTTTATTGTAGGCTTTATTAGTCATTAACTTTACATGATTCCCAATAACATGTTCCATTCAACATGAAATTCTTTGCAAGACTTAAGTTTCTTGTATGTCCTTGACAATTAAGGGAAATCCGTTATGTGTGTACTAACATATTAACATTAATACTAACTTCGGGATAGGTATGTCAGTACTCAACATTGCACTGCGACTCGAGAAATCTCCCCCCGGAGTTATGTTGGAAATTTCCAACACTAATACAATACTATTGTATTATAATAAATCAGTATTAATATATACTAACTACAGTAGTCACTAAAACTTACTAACGGTAATGTTCACATAAACTAACCATTATATCTGCATATGGATGCTGGAATTCTTATGAAACCAAGCCCCAGTATTGCGTCAGATTATATCTAGTTAAACACATTTATAGCCAGTGTGTTAGAGAATTGAATGTGATTCTCTAAAATCATCAGTATTCCATGTGATAATTATTTATGGATAACATAACTCCCAAATAATTCTAAATCGAGAGTTTTTAGTTACAATTGTTATCAAGTAATAGTTTTTCTGTCACGCGTGAATGCCATATAGAAAACTAAAATCTTCTCCATTTCTTGTTTACCACCATAAAACCAGAAAGCAATAATATTTAAATCCCTAGAATCACAACCCAGTCTTTATTAAAGTATTTCAACCACAATTGCGCGAAATAATATTATTCGTGATAAATAATTTCTGTGGTGAATGCGGGGACGTGGGTTGAGGGAGGAGAGACGCCATTGTGTGTGTGGGTGGCGAGCTCGTGTTGCGGAGTGAGCAACGAGAGCATACGTATTTGGACAGAAAGTCGTGGCGTCAGAGCCTGAGACACGTGACGTTGGGATTATCAGCAAGAATTACACTGATACTCAACTTAGAACGAATAATTATTCTTCTACGTGATCTACAGTGCTCGGTCAAATAATAACGCGTCGATATTCAAGCCAAACTCTCAACCACGTGTACAACATTGTGGAAGTTTGAGACTGAGACGCGATACCGGCAGACTTCAGCATACACTGCACCCGTCGATAAGTATATATTTCTTTCTTGATGCATCATTAGAGATTGTATATTTCGTGGGCAGTCTGTCGTTACATCGAACGACGACTAAAAATCCAATGTTAGTATCGCACTAATCTTTATTTTCTATTTCATAAATATTGAGATTTAAGTAGCCTAGTTCAATGCTACGTAATATCCTTTAAATTACAGCTCGTACGTGAGGAGTCAACGAGCCGTTAACTACATTCGTGTTATTCACCTCTAAGGGCTTCTACGTGGAGATCCTGAGATCACAAAGACGAGGCGTGAACGATGTCATAGAAATCGTCTTAAAGCTAAGACTTTTTGTACACATTTAATTACTCCAATTATTTCTACATGTCCAGGATATTATCATATTGAATGCTTGTCATGTGAACTGGAGATAAAATGTGTTTATTTAGATGATTGCTCTCTAATTCTAATAATCATTAATATTTTCTATTTGTATTTACCTATTGATTCTATAATAATTTGGTCACAATATTTATTATTCAACAATGAACTGGTGCACGAACCACACTAGTTCCTAGATGTATATGAAGTTCTAGCAATACCCCCCCCCCCCCAATGTAGGTGTTTGAGGCTCTGACTTTAGTTAATTAACCATACAGTCCATTATTTATTTAAGTGTTTATTCTTTCTAATATTTATCCATAGACACTGGTTCTTCCTTGTGTTTCTAATGATCACTTTTTGTTAGTTTCCCTCTTTTCTTAAAAGTGGGTGGTCCTTCGTAATTAATTTGATTAATTAAATAATTAAATAATTGAGTCAAGCCCCAGATATCCCACAATATGACCGAAATGATTGTATCGGGAAATTGGTTTCATTATATTTCATTATCTGATTTATACAAATATCTCCCGTCAACAGTCACGTGTTGGGTCATGACAGATCGTGAACCACAGAGACAGTGACGGTGGCTCATAAAGTGGAGAAATTATTAATAATAATAATAATAATAATAATAATAATAATAATAATAATGGTAAAGTCAATGGGTTGATCTGTGGATTAGAACCAGTGGTCTGGGTCCCTTCAGACGCGCCCCTTAAGGATCCCAGGTTTAATTACTTACAGCATAGTGTGGTCGAGTGGGTTAAGTCGCGTGGCTTAGGGAAGCCAGAACGTTGGTTCGAATTCGTGGTTTACTCCTGTGATTTTTGCTTCATGTATTTCATGCCTTTATGATTTTTGGGTGTGGATGATGATAATAATAATAATAATAATAATAATAATAATAATAATAATAATAATAATACAACTCAAATATGGATAAGTTCAAGTGAATGTATTATGTTTTGTGAGTGTTATATGGCTCAGTGATCTGACTGTTGGTGTTGGAACCATGCAGGTTATTGTGCTCCAGTTACCCATCCTGTGAGAGCTTACCCATCCTGGGAGTGCTTACCCATCCTGTGAGTGCTTACGCATCCTGTGAGCGCTTACCCATCTTGTGAGCGGTTACGCATCCTGTGAGCGCTTACCCATCCTGGGAGTGCTTACCTATCCTGTGAGTGCTTACCCATCCTGTGAGCGCTTACCCATCTTGTGAGCGGTTACCCATCCTGTGAGCGCTTACCCATCCTGTGAGCGCCTACCCATCCTGTGAGCGCTTTCCCATTCTGTGAGCACTTACCCATCCTGTGAGCGCTTACCCATCCTTAACACAGGAGCGCCAATAGGATTACAAAGGTCACAAAAAACCTTAATCACTTCAGGCGGGTAATTTGACATTAAACTTCACCTACTCTCCTCACCTTATAACTTGTTACCTTGGCATGTTATACTGCAACATCTATGCATGTACAACATAATAATATTATTCATTGCAAGAACGTCTTATGATAAGGGGCCACTAGAATCAGATTTCACCAAAAACTAATTAAATAAAAACTGAATCGATTTCAATCAAACTTTTTTGACGAGTTGTACATGAAAAGAGTTTCATCTGGTCCAAGTCTCAGCATCGTAGCATAAATAGGAAGGGAGAAAAAAATATTGAAGTTGGTGTCAAAATTATTCCAAAATGGTCAAAAAACGATTATCAAACACGTGTCAACTGAAATCATATCTATGGCTCTCACAATAGCATATATTAAAAAAATATTATAATTAGTTTTATTAGAAAAAAATTGAAGTTAAATTTGTTTTGTTTTTGGTTAATTTTTTTTATTGGATGATTTGCTTGAAACTTATACACCTGACTGCACATAAGCCTATCTGTAAGGGTGCTAATTTTGGAGAAAACTGGTTGATGTCAACCTCAGCCACAGATGGCAGCACCTTAGACTTTATTATTTTCGTATTTATTTTCAAGTAACATAAACGTTCAACTAACTTTTTCATTTTTTATTCCATTTACATAAAATACACACATTTTATGTAAAGAGTATGTCTCTAAAAACTGTAGTAAGCGTTTTTTCCTAAGTTTATTTATTGATTTAATAATAGCAATAAACATGACATATTTGCATATTTTTTTTTTTTTTTTGGGGGGGGGGGAACTTTGAAAATTTGTATTAGAAAAACTAAAGATGTTTTGGAAAATGTCTTACTAAAGATTCTTTATTATATGCTAATGTATCAGAAAAGTGTCAAAGAATGATTATATCTGAAAGGTGTTTTTTTTTACTCAGACTTGAAAATGTGTAAAATTCGTTGAAAAAAACAAAAAAACAAAAAAATCTCCCTTTCTATTTATGCTGCAGTACTCAAACTTAGAACAATTGCAGCGCTTTTCATATACAACTAGTCAAAAAGTAATGCTTGACATTGAACAGCTATGAATTTACAATCTAATGTCCCCCTTAATTAATACATAAAATAATCTTCACTTTAGAAGAGTTGTTGATAATTTTAATTTTGCAGGCTACACAGGTTATGTTTTATTCACATGGACTGGATGGGTCTCAAATCCTGGACCGCATGCGTGAGAGATCGTAGATCTATCAACTGGGCTATGAGTAGTCTTAAAAAGGAAAGTTTCCAGAAGTAGGTAAGTAATTATGAAAAAGAAGGCACCAAACCAGGAAGGTTATGTAGCACAATCAAATGTGCGGGATAATCAGAGGGCGCTAAATATCACCAAGGATGCCAATACGAGAACAGGAACGCATAAGGTGAACGATATCAAAAGTATCCGAGTCACCGAGAATACTATCGAGAGACAAGCGACCGCGGGGACCGTCGGAAAACAAGACACATGCTCGTCCCGTAAGTCAGGACATTCAACAAGGATATGCACGACCGTAAGAGGGACAATGCAATCAGGACAATAAGGAGCAGGGCGGCGCTCCATCAAGTGACCATGAGTTAAGCGAGTATTGCTAAGACACAACCTCGCCAGAGCCGTTTCCCAACGCCGGTTACGGTGGCAGGAGGACGGCCACAAGGACACACAACCTTTAAGAGAACATAGTTTGTTACCAGTAACAGACTACCAACAAACCTGCCAACGGGTAAGGATGGAGGAATGGGTAACCGGGTAAAAGTCGGAATAAGGAATACCTTTACGAGAGATGGGACAAGAGCAGTCAGCTTCCCTGGCGGCAGCATCCACACGCTCATTTAAAAAGACATCAATATGGCTAGGAACCCAACAAAACTCAACCAACTTAAATTTACTGTGAACAAGACACAGCCAATGCTGGATCTCGACAACCACTATATGAACCGGATTAAAGGACCCGAGAGCCATGAGGGCACTACGAGAGTCAACAACAGCTACAAAGGAAGATTGACAATGAGAGAGCAGGAGACAAAGAGCATAGAGAATAGCATAAAGCTCTGCTGTGATGATACTAGTCTCGGGTGGTAAGCGAACATATAAGTGTGGTCAGGAAAAACAACAGAGTAGCCAACACCGTCTGCAGAATTAGACCCATCAGTGAAGACGGAAACGGAGTGAGAAGAAAAGTGCTCAAGGAAAAGGCGTTTTAGAACCGTAGGAGGGGTAAAAGCTTTAGTGATGTGGGTCAAGAATGTACAAAACTGCGGAAGGGGGGGCTCTTCACAGGGGCAAAGAAGGAACAACACGAGGAGAAATATGAGAAATATGAAGGGAAAGAGAATCCTGTAAGCGCGATAACCGGAAAGAAAGAGGGATGTGGTGAAGAGGAATAGGAACCGCAGGGGGGGGGGGTAAAAGTTAAAGCACGACAGAAGCGAGAGGAAGGATGTTGCAAGGATCGTGCAAGATAGCGAAGATAGTAACGACCACGGCGGTCCTGGAGAGACAGGAAGCCAGTGTCAACATACAAGCTGAGGACGGGAGTCGAACGAAAGTCACCAGAGCTGAGGCGCCAACCCAGTATAGTGCAAAGCATCAAGACGGCGAAGAGTAGAAGGAGAAGCAGACGAGTAAGCAGGGCAACCATAATCGAGCTTAGACAGGACGAGAGAGGAACGTACAGCAAGGAGAGTGTGCCTATCTGCTCCCCATGAAATATGGGACAATACCCGAAAGAGGGCCTTAGAGCACTCAACACGGAGATAAGATATAAAGGGAGACCAAGACAAACGAGTGTCAAAGAAAAACCCCAAAAGCTTCGTGGAATCTTTGTACTCAAGGGGATGCCATTAAGTGACAAAGAGGGACAAAGAACGACCCGTTTCCGAGTAAAAGTCATGGCACAAGTCTTAGTACAAGAGAACTTGAAGACATGATCGGTGGCCCAAGACGACACGGCATCAATCACAAGTTGAAGTCGACGTTGAAGGAGAGGCGAATCATCACCCTGACAGCAAATGGTAAGATCATCGACATAGGGAGCGGAGAAGACGCCTAAAGGAAGAGAGGAAAGAAGACCCTTGAGGGTAACTAGAAAAAGAGTAGTGCTCAGAACACTACCCTGGGGCACACCTTCGTATTGCTGAAAAGAGGCAGAGAGAGCGGTACCAAGCCTCACCCGAAAGGAACGACGAGAGAGGAAGCTGCAGAGAAAGAGAGGGAGATGACCAAGGACAAAAGAATGAAGCTGGAATAGAATATGATATCTCCAAGTGGTGTCGTAAGCCTTTTCCAGGTCAAAAAGGACGGCAACAACGGAGGTCTTCGCAGCAAAAGCAGTACGAATATAGACCTCCAAGTTCACCAGGACATCTGTCGTGCTGCGGCACTTGCGGAAACCAAATTGAGAAGGGGAGAGTAGGTAATGGTGTTCCAGGAACCACATCAGACGAACGTTAACCATACGTTCAAAGAGTTTGCAGACACAACTTGCGAGGGCAATAGGGCCAAAGTCCTTAGGGGGATGTTCCCAGAGACCCTAGTTTGCGAACAGGGAGGACAACGGCATCGAGCCAGTCCTCAGGGACTGACGACGACTCCCAGATCTGATTATACAGAGTCAGTAAATACTGAGACGTACACAGAGGGAGATGGTGAAGCATCTCAAAATGAATGCCATCGGAGACCACTACCGTAGAACCGCAGAGGGCCAGGGCAGAACGAAGTTCAGAGAGAGAGAGGGGACCGTTATTGGGAAATCGAGGACGAGTTCAGAAATAGAAAGGACGAGATTCAAGGAAAGGTTTACGAAGAAGGAAAGATTGGGGAAGATGAAGACCAGAGCTAACAGAAGAAAAGTGGGAACCCAGTTCGGTAGCAACCTGCAACGGGTCCGCCACAAGAGTACCACAGAGTTGAAGGACCGGTGAAACATCGGGAACGAACTTACCCGCTATCTTGCGGATACGCTTCCAGATCTTTGGCAGAGGAGTTTCGGACGTAATAATGGAGACAAAAGATGCCCAATATTCACGTTTAGACGTACGGATGGCCCTACGGGCCCCCGCACTCGCCTTCCGAAAGGAAAGAAAAGAAAAGAATCGGCCGTCTGCCGACGGCGGTGTCTCTTCCAAGCTGCACGCTTACAGCGGACAGCCCGAGCACAATCTGCATTCCACCAGGAAACGCACTTCCATGGACACTGACAGGAAGAGCGAGGAATAGAGCGGAGGGCAGCGTCATGAAAAAGGAGGAGAGAGCGAGGGAGAGGCAGAAGGGAGGGGTCAGAGAGAGCAGCACTGAGGGTAAATAAGTTCCAGTCCGCTTTAGCAAACTGCCACCTAGGGAAGGAGAGGGGAGGGTGAAAAGAGAAAAAGGTAACAAGGATGGGGAAATGGTAACTGCCATGAAGGTCATCAAGAACCTGCCACGTGAAATCTAAGTAAAGAGAAGACAAGCAAAGAGAAAGATCAAGACAGGAAAGGGTGCGAATCCGAGAGTCCAAATGCGTGGGCTCACCAGAATTCAGAAGAGAGAGGGAAGAAGAGAGGATAAACGGCTCAAGAAGGCGACCTCGGGTGTTCGTCAGAACATCATCCCAAAGGGAATGACGACAATTGAAATCACCCAGCAGGAGCACAGGCTCCGACAAGGAGTCCAGTAGGTGTTTCAGATCAGGCAGAGAAAGCGGGACACTCGGGGGAGATAAATGGAACAAACTGTGAACCATTTCCCCACAAAGATACGAGCAGCAGAACAATGGAGAGGCGAAGGAAAAAATAAGGGGACAAAGGGAACATCAGAGCGAATCTAGAGAGCAGAAGAATTAGGAGCCCCATCTGTTGCTGGGGGGAGGGGGGGTAGAAAAAGGAATAGCCACGAAAACGACCAGGACGAGCACCAAGCATCGGCTCCTGGAGACAGACACAAAGGAGCGAAAACCGCCAAATCAGAAGTTGGAGTTCAAAGAAATTGGCGTAATAACCTCGAACGTTCCATTGAAGAATAGACATCGACGAGAAGAGAAAGGACAATAACAGAGAACAAGGAAGAAACAGAGGCGAAAGAGCAACATAGCACGTTAAAGAAGATCAGGGTCAGCAAAGTCAGGGTTAGGGGGCATGGGTAAACTGAGCAAAGACGGAGGGAAGGAAGCGGGAGAACAGACCAGAGGTGGACGAGCGGAGTCTGGAGGAGGAGGAGGAAGAGGAGGAGACAACGGAGAGGAGCAGTCAAGGACAGCAGCAGGAAGAGGGGGAGTAGAAAGAGGAGAGCGCACCTCAGCAAGGGCATCAACCGAGAGGGAAGCGGGTGCCAAAGAAACTTCCATAGCAGGAACAGGGGGCGCAACCACCGAAATGGGAGGGGAAGGAGCGATAGAGTCAGTAGTAAGGGCCGAGGAAGAAAGCTAAGCCTTCTTACCCGCCGGGGAGGTGGAAGTAGTGGAGCCTTACGCTTCTTACTTAAAAAGACGGCGTCGCAGCAGCTACATACCAGGCAACGGATTCCAGCGTCTCAACCGAAGCTGAACGAGAGCACACACGACGGCCGTTAGGAGAGCGATGGACATCAGCCCGCACCGACTGGCGGCGGGGAGAGTCAAGAGACGAAGAAGGATGGAAAGGAGGATCGAAGGGAGACGAGGAAGAAGACACTGGAGACATGACAGACCGGGTAGAAAGAAGGGGAACCCCAGACAGAGGACCAGGAGGGGGACCCTGCGGGACAGAACTCAAAGGAACAGAGGAGGGGGCAGTGGGCGTATCAGGGTCCAAGGCCTGGAAACGGTTGCGAGTCTGTGGAAGGTGGGAAGGACGAGGAGAGGAAGAGCGCAACACGCGAGCATAAGAGACGTTAGCATAAGGCGGGAGCCGGCGAACCTGGTGCCTCGCCTCAGGAAAAGATAAACGCCCTCGGTGCTTCAAGTTGAGGACAACTGCCTCAAGCTTGTAATGGATACAGGCACGGGAGAAGGTAGGATGGGCCTCACCGCAGTTGAGGCAACGAGCCTGGGGAGAAGTGCACTCTGACTTTCGCCCCCACACAAAGGACAGAGAGAGAGACAGTCCCAGAGCAGCGGAGGGCACCATGCCCAAACCTCCAGCACTTGTTACAGAGTCTAGGAGAAGGAATGTACTCCTGGACAGAGCACCTGGCACCAGCAAGAATGACAGGATGGAAGGGTCCTACCATCAAAGGTAATCTTCACAACCCATCCGCACACATCCGCACGCTCATTTAAAGAGACACGAATATGGTTGGGAACCCAACAAAACTCAACCGACTTAAATTTACTGTGAAGGCCTAATAGAGGTTTCTGAGGCTTAATATAGTACAAACATGTACTACACAAGCCCTAGGGATATTTAAGTTTTGTTTTTAGCTTTATTTTTTCTGGACTATAAAGTGAACAGTATCAAAATCTACTTATTTACCATTAGGTCTAGGAATGTACGATTGTTCACATAGTTACAAAACTCTTCCAATTATTTTGTTAAAGTTCAGTCATTCAATCCCCGACCGTCCAAGTGGTTGAGCACCATTCCTTTTCCCCATCCCATCCCAAATCCTTATGCTGACCCCTTCCCTGTGCTATATAGTCAAAATGACTTGGCGCTTTCCCCTGGCAATTCCTTCCTACCTTCCCTTATTTCAACAACCTAACCTGAGGAAGTTCCAACCTTTGTATTCAAAGGATTTTATGGCATCTATCTGATTGTCATCATTTATTTAAGTTCTTCCAGATTAGGATGACGACAGTGGTTACTCTTTCTAACGTACCGACTGGTATTTCTTGTCTTTTGGTTAAACTCACTGATGTTGATAGTCTCGTCAGTTTTATTTATAAGATGGATCTTAAAAAGTTGTAAATTTCATGCTCGTATATAATTTTTACACCAGTTTTCAAGTCTGAAGACTGTAAGTTATCTAAATATTCTTTTCTCATTGTAAACCTTCGTCTAATCAACACTAGGAACGACAACATTAGCCACATGTATGTTCGCTGTTATTGCTGAATGGTCAGATATGCACAGTATCAGAGTCATGAGTTGTGTGTGAGTGATTCAAATCAATACGGCTGTCATGTACTCCTTCATACATATGACCTGGCTGATTCTTACAGATAATTCTAATATCATAACATACACTGAGAAGTGTAATCACTCTTTTACCGTTGGTGTTTGTGAATTAATCTAATGTTTTGTGTTTGGCATTTAAATCACCAATTAGGATGGTAGTATCAGCATGAACAAAAATCTGGAAGGCTTGTATAATAGAGGTCAGAAGAGGTATAATCATTTAAAGCATTAAGTGTAACACGACAGATATCCGGTATTATATTTCACTGACCATCCCAATGAACCACCGTACGAACTACGGTCATTCATCCACCGCCACCTGGCACCACAACCAGAGAACCTTGACATCTTTGGTCTAAGAAAACATGCACATTTTTCAACTTAGATCTTAGACTAATCCCCTGACTCGGTGATCACGGCAGAAGTCCTGGTTACATTTGGACCCTTGAACACCTAGCCTCCCAGAGCCCTCGTAGCTCACGCCGCCGTAAATACAGAGATAGCTTGAGGCAGTGTCCCATAAAGCGCCTCCTGGCTCTTGGTTTGAGGTCAAGAACTGTGTTACAACCTTAAAAATTAATATTTATATTTTTGAGCTTCTGTTTCTCTCATTGCGACAGTTTCTTTATATTCATTGTGTTTATTACATTTTAGCATTAATTATTAACAATGAAATTATTTTGTTAACTTAAATTTAGGCAAAGATTTACTAACTGTATAAATCTCATGAGTACACACAGAAATCACAGTAACGTGATGCATCAAATGAACAAATCCACAAGGGCCGTGACGAGGATTCGAACCTGCGTCCGGGAGCATCCCAGTATCTTGTCCCAAGATATTCTATTGTATCCGGAAATATTCTACATTATTGTATCCACAGATATTCTAGAGTATTGTATCCGAAGACATTCTACAGTATTGTATCCGCAGATATTCTAGAGTATTGTATCCAGAGATATTCTACAGTATTGTATCCGGAGATATTCTATAGTTTTGCATCCGGAGATATTCTACAGTATTGTATCCACAGATATTCTTGAGTACTGTATCTAGAGATATACTACAGTATTGTATTCAGAGGTATTTTACAGTATTGTATCCGGAGATATTCTACAGTATTGTATCCAGAGGTATTCTAAAGCATTGTATCCAAAGATATTCTACAGTATTGTATCCAAAGATATTCTACAGTATTGTATCCCCAGATATTCTAGAGTGTTGTTACCTGCTTGATATGGTTCTGGTAGTTCTTTTACTCCCCAAGCCCGGCCCGAGGCCAGGCTTGACTTGTGAGAGTTTGGTCCACCAGGCTGTTGCTTGGAGCGGCCCGCAGGCCCACATACCCACCACAGCCCGGTTGGTCCGGCACTCCTTGAAGAAAACAATCTTGTATCCAGAGATATTCTACAGTATTGTATCCGAAAATATTCTACAGTCTTGTATTCGGAGATATTCTACAGTATTGTATCCGGAGATATTCTACAGTATTGTATCCAGAGATATTCTACAGTATTGTATTCAGAGATATTCTACAGTATTGTATCCGGAGATATTCTACAGTATTGTATCCAGAGATATTCTACAGTATTGTATTCAGAGATATTCTACAGTATTGTATCCGGAGATATTCTACAGTATTGTATCCGGAGATATTTTACAAGAATATCAGGAAACCCTTGTCTGTCACCCTTTTTGTATATTGGGATTACATTAGCCGTCTTCCATATTTGTGGTAGGTCTCCCATCTCCAGTGACCTACTATACACTATGGAGAGTGGCATGCAAAGGGCTCCTGCACACTCCTTCAATACTCATGATGAGATTCCTTCCTTCACCAAGAGCCTTTCTCACTTTCAGATCCAGCAGATGCCTCTTAACCTCATTCCTTATATTTTCGAACCCTTCCAAGGAAGCCTGGTTTACTACACCACTCCTACCCCAAGGACTTCACCTCGTTCTATTGGGAAGACGCTGTAATCTCTCTTGTGTTATTTACACACCTCTTTGTCATTCTCTGTGTACCTGTCCTCTCCCGTTCTAAGTTTCATCACCTGTTATTTCACTGTTAGTTTCCTCCTAATGAGCACTTTTGGTTCGGTGTGTGTATGTAACCACCTAGTTGTACTCACCTAATTGTGCTTGAGGGGGTTGAGCTTTGTCTCTTTGGTTCTGCCTCTCAACCGTCAATATACTGGTGTACAGATTCGTGATCTTCTCGAGCTCTATTATATCAACATTTGAAACTATGTATAGAATTTTGTGGTGATCATGTCTCCCTGAACACTTCTGTCTTCCAGCGACGTGAGGTGCAAGTCACGCAGCCTTTCCTCGTAACTCATGCCTATTAGTTCTGGGACTAGTATAGTGGCATACCTCTGAACTTTTTCCAGCTTTGTCTTGTGCTTAACAGGTACGGGCTCCATACTAAGGCCGCATACTCTAGGATTGGTCTTACATACGTGGTATATAAAGTTCTGAATGATTCCTTTCTCAGATTCCTGAAGGCAGTTCTGATTTTAGCCAGCCTCGCATAAGCCGCAGATGTTATTCTTTTGATATGGAGACGAGGAGTCACAATAACCTGGCTGAAATATGTTGACCAAACAACACACTAGAAACTAAAGGGACGACAACGTTTCAGTCCGTCCTGGACCATTCTCAAGTTGATCGAATTGAGAATGGTCCAGGACGGACCGAAACGTCATCTTCCCTTCACTTTCTAGTGTGTGGTTTGGTCAACTTTTGATATGGACTTCAGGAGACAGCTTTGACATGATATAAACTCCTAGATCTTTCTCTCTGTCCGTTTCGCAAAGGACTTCATCTCTCTTTCAGTTCCAGTATCTGGCCTCCTATTTCCTCTGCCTAGTTTCATTACCTTACATTTACTCTGGGTGAACTTTAGTAGCCATTTGTTGGTCCATTCCTTCAATTTGTTTAGGTCATCTTGTAGCCTCCTATTATCTTCCTCGGTCTTCATCCTTCTCATAATTTTTGCACCAACAGCAAACATTGAGAGGAACGAATCTATGCTTCTAGGAGATCATTTACGCACATCAGAAACAATATAGGTCAAAGGACTGACCTCTGCGGGACTCCACTTGTGACGTCTCGCCAATCCGAGACCTCACCCTTCACAATGACTCGCTTTCTTCTGTTGCTTAGGTACTCCTTTATCCAGTGGAGTACCTTCCCTTTCACTCCTGCCTTCATCTCCAGCTTGTGCACTTGTCTCTTATGTGGTACTGTGTCAAAGGCTTTCTGGCAATCCAGAAATATGCAGTTTGCCCAGCACTCTCTATCTTACCCGATTTTTGTTGCCTGGTCTGATTGCAGTTCTGATTTTTGTTGACTAACTCATTTAAACCTGTTAAGCATTATTTGCCATCCCTGACCCAATGTTGATGTTGTGTTACAAAGTTCTTTCACTCCAGATGTTCCACTAGCTTTTCTTGCACAATCTTCTCCATCATCTTGCATGGAATGCAAGTTAGTGACACCCGCCTGTAGTTTAGTGCCTCCTCTCTATTATCCTTCTTGAATATCGAAACAACATTAGCCGTCTTCCATTTTTTTGGCAGTTCACCTGTTACCAGTGATTTGTTGTACACCATGGAGAGTGGCAGGCACAGAGTTTCTGCTCCTTCCTTTAGTATTCATGGTGAGATTCCAACAGGGCTTATAGCCTGTGTCACATCCAAATCTAGCAGATGATTCCTCTCCTACCTACTGGTAATCACAAACTCCTCTAGTGGTGTCTGGTTAGATATTCCGTCTCTTATCTCTAGGACTTATCTCCTTGCTCTGATGTGAAGACCTCCCGGAATTTCTTATTGAGTTCCTAGCACACTTCCTTGTCGTTTGTAGTGAATCTTTCTGCCCCTATCCTCAGTTTCATTACTTGTTCTATCACTGTTGTTTTTCTCCTGATTTGGCTTTGCAGCAGCTTGGGTTAAGTATTTGCCTTGTTCGCTATGTCATTTTCCTATTGCCTCTCTGACACTCCTTTCACCCTGACGTATTAATTCATGGCACTTTGGTTTCTTTCTCTGCTCTCTAGTGTCCGGTCTCTCTCTAGTGTCTCTCTCTAGTGTCTCTCTCTCCTCTCTCTCTCTTCTCTCTCTCTCTCTCTCTTCTCTCTCTCTCTCTCTCCTCTCTCTCTCTCTCTCCTCTCTCTCTCCTCTCTCTCTCTCTCTCTCTCTTCTCTCTCTCTCTCCTCTCTTCTCTCTCCTCCTTCTTCTTCTCCTTCCTCTTCTTCTTTTCTCTCTCTCTTCTTCTTCTTTTCTCTCTCTTCTCTCTTCTTCTTTTCTCTGTTCTCTCTCTCCTCTCTGTTCTTTTCTCTCAGTTCTCTTCTCTCAGTTCACTTCTCTCAGTTCTCTCTCTCCTCTCTCTCTTCTCTCAGTTCTCTCTTCTCTTCTCTCTTCTCTTCTCTCTTCTCTCGTCTCTTCTCTCTTCTCTTCTCTTCTCTTCTCTTCTCTTCTCTTCTCTTCTCTTCTCTTCTCTTCTCTCTTTACTCTCCTCTCTCTTCTCTCTTTGAACTTCGTTGAGCCCAGGCCCTCTGTGGTTCTACGGCGGCGGTCTCTGATGGCATTCATTATTAGATGCTTCGCCATCCACCTCCGTGCACCTCTCAGTATTTACCGAGTCTGTATAATCGGATCTGGGAGTCGTCGTCAGTCCCTGAGGACTGCCTCGATGCCGTTGTCCTCCCTGTTCGCAAAACAGGGTCTCTTGGAACATCTCATAAGGACTTTCGCCCTATTGCCCTCACAAGTTGTGTCTGCAAACTCTTTTGAACGTATGGTTAATGTTCGTCTGATGTGGTTCCTGGAACACCCATCACCTCCTCTCCCTTTCTCAATTTGGTTTCCGCAAGTGCCGCAGCACAACAGATATCCTGGTGATCTTGGAGGTCTATATTCGTACTGCTTTCGCTGCGAACACCTCCGTTGTTTCCGTCCTTTTTGACCTGGAAAAGGCTTACGACACCATTTTGCGATATCATATTCTATCCCAGCTTCATTCTTTTGGCCTTTGTGGGCATCTCCCTCTCTTACTCCGCAGCTTCCTCTCTCGTCGTTTCTTTCGGGTGAGGCTTGGTACCGCGCGCTCTGCCTCTTTTCAAGAATTCGAAGGTGTGACCCCTGGGTAGTGTTCTGAGCACTACTCTTTTTCTGGTTGCCCTCAATGGTCTTCTTTCCTCTCTTCCTTCAGGCGTCTTCTCCGCGCTGTATGTCGATAATCTTGCCCTTTGCTGTCAGGGTGATTATTTGCCTCTCCTTCAACTCCAGCTTCAACTTGCCTTTGATGCCGTGTCGTCCTGGGCCACCGATCATGGCTTCAAGTTCTCTATTACTAATAAGACTTGTGCCATGACTTTTAATCGGAAACGGATCGTTCTTCGTCTCTCTTTGTCATTTTATGTCATTTAATTTCTTTGTCATCTCTCTTTATTAATCTCTCTTTGTCATTTAATTTCCTTTCGGGTGCAGCTTGGTACTGCTCTCTGCCTCTTTTCAGCAATACGAAGGTGTGCCCCAGGGTAGTGTTCTGAGCACTACTCTTTTTCTGGTTGCCCTCAATGGTCTTCTTTCCTCTCTTCCTTCAGGCGTCTTCTCCGCGCTGTATGTCGATGATCTTACCCTTTGCTGTCAGGGTGATGATTCGCCTCTCCTTCAGCGCCAGCTTCAACTTGCAATTGATGCCATGTCGTCTTGGGCCACCTATCATGGCTTCAAGTTCTCTACTTCTAAGACTTGTGCCATGACTTTTACGCGGAAACGGGTCGTTCTTCGTCCCTTTTTGTCACTTTATGGTCATCCCCTTGAGTACAAAGATTCCGCGAAGCTTTTGGGGTTATTCCTTGACACTCGTTTGTCCTGGTTTCCCCATATCTCTTACCTCCGTGTTGAGTGCTCTAAGGCCCTTACCCTCCTTCGGGTCTTGTCCCATACTTCTTGGGGGGCAGATAGGCGCACTCTCCTTGCTTTACATTCCTCTCTCGTCCTGTCTAAGCTCGATTATGGTTGCCCTGCTTACTCGTCTGCTTCTTCTCCTCTTTTTCGCCGTCCTGATGCTTTGCACCATACAGGGTTGCGCCTCAGTTCTGGTGCCTTTCGTTCGACTCCCGTCCTTAGCTTGTATGTTGACACTGGCTTCCTGTCTCTCCAGGACCGCCGTGATCGCTACTGTCTTCGCTATCTTGCGCGGTCCTTACAACATCCTTCCTCTCGTCTCTGTCGCGCTTTAACTTTTACCCCTCCTGCGGTTCCTGTTCCTCTTCACCACCTACCTCTTTCTGTCGGGTTATCTTGCCTACAGGATTCTCTTTCCGTTCGTATTTATAATGTTTCTCCTCGTGTTGTTCCTTCTTTTCCCCCGTGGAGAGTCCCTCTTCCGCGGTTTTGTACATCCTTGACCTGTATCACTAAAGCTTTTACCCTTCCTATAGTTCTAAAACGCCTTTTCCTTGAGCACTTTTCTTCTCACTGCCGCTACGTTTCTATCTTCACCAATGGGTCTAAGTCTGCGGACGGTGTTGGCTACTGTCGGGGTCCACCATAAGAGGGGCGAGTAACAGTATACCCAAGGTCACTCACCGTTGCCCTGCGGGTCTTCACTCTATCCTCGCGGCGCCACTGTACGCCAGGAGAGTATCCCAGTCAATCCCAACCGGCCTCTGATCGAGAATGAGTGAGAACAGAGCTTGTTCTCTTTACAGCTATGTGCCCGCCCCGACAAAAGGCTCTACTATTAACCACAAGGTCGCCAACTGGTGTTTCCCGTGTCCAGTAACACGTCAGTGGTTTTGTTTAATTGTGGTAACAGTGGCAAGAGCACACTCAATAGGTCTGATAACAGGCAGGTATTTATTTCTATCACTCTATTTCCTTTCATGTATTATATAGCCACAAGAAATATGGAGGGGATGATACAAACGCCAAGGTATTTTGTGTTTTACTTAAAACTCAAGACATTACATCCGTATATCAACAAGTAAACAGCTATTTCATGTGTAAGTCGCTCGTTCCCACATATAATCATGAACTCGCCAAGCTGGCAATGCTCCCCCTCACATCAATGTCAAAATCAGCTGGGCGACTCCCCCCCCCCTTCCACTGCGTGATCTCTTACTGCACCTGTTTGTTGGCAAAATATGCCTGTTTCTTTAAATTCTCAAGGATCACTAATTGTTCAAACAACACAATATCTGCGACAATAGCAATAGAACGTAAATACTTCGCTGCACAGATCCTCTGCAGACTTAGACCCATCGATGAAGATGGAAATAGAGTGGGAGTGCAGAGAAAAGTGCTCAAGGAAGAGGCTTTTCAGAATTGAAGGAGGGGTAAAGGCTTTAGTAATACAAGTCAAGGGGTATATACAAAACTTGGGAAGGGGGACTCTCCACGGAGGTAAGGAAGGAACAATTTGAGGAGAAACATTAGAAACATGAACAGAAAAAGAATCCTGTAAGCGAGATAACCGGACTGAATGAGGGAGACGATGAAGAGGAACAGGAGCTACAGGAGGAGGAAAAGTCAAAGCACGACAGAAGCGAGAGGAAGGATGTTGTAAGGACCGCACAAGATAGCGAAGACAGTAGCGATCACGGCGGTCCTGAAGAGAGAGAAAGCCAGCGTCAACATACAAACTGAGAGCGGAAGTGGAAGGAAAGCCACCAGAGCTGAGACGCAACCTGGTATGGTGCAAAGCATCAAGGCAGCAAAGAGTAGGAGAAGCAGACGAGTAAGCAGGGCAACAATAATCGAGTTTAGACAGGACAAGTGAGGAGTGCAAATAGAGGAGCGTGCGCCTATCCAATCCCCAAAAAGTATGGAAGAAAACCTTAAGGAGGTTAAGGGCCTTAGAGAATTCAACTCTGAGGTAAGAGATATGGGCTGACCAAGTAAGTAATTAGCAAAAGAAGGCACCAAACCGGGAAGGCTATGTAGCATCATCAAATACGCAAAATAATCAGAGGGCGCTAAATATCACCAAGGATGCCAATACGAGAACAAAAACGCATAAGGCGAACGATATCAAAAGTATCCGAGTCACCAAGAATTCTATCGAGGGACAGGTGACCGCGAGGGGCAGTCGGAAAGCAAGACACACGCTCGTCCTGGAAGTCAGGACATTCAAGAAGGACATGCACGACCGTAAGAGGGACAATGCAACTAGGACAATAAGGAGCAGGGTGGCGCTCCATCAAGTGACCATGGGTTGAGCGAGTATGGCCAATACGCAACCTCGCCAGAGCTGTTTCCCACCGCCGGTTACGGTGGAAGGAGGACGGCCACGAGGAAACGCAACATTTAAGAGTACGTAGCTTATTACCAGTAACAGACAACCAAGAAGCCTGCCAACGAGTAAGGACTGAGGAATGGATAACGGGGTAAAAGTCGGAATACGGAATGCCTTTATGAGAGATGGGACAAGAGCGGACAGCTTCCTTGGCGGCAGCATCCGCACGCTCATTTAAAGACACACCAATATGGCTGGGAACCCAACAAAACTCAACCGACTTAAATTTACTGTGAACAAGAAACAGCCAATGCTGGATCTCGACAACTACTGGATGAACCGGATTAAAGGACCCGAGAGCCATGAGGGCACTACGAGAGTCAACAACAACTACAAAGGAAGACTGACAACGAGCAAGCAGGAGACGAAGAGCATAGAAAATAGCATAAAGCTCCGCTGTAAAGATGCTAGTCTCCGGAGGCAAGCGACACATATAAGTGCTATCAGGAAAAACAACAGAGTAGCCAACACCGTCCGCTGACTAAGACCCATCGGTGAAGACAGAAATGGAGCAGGAGTGAGAAGAAAAGTGCTCGAGGAAAAGGCGTTTAAGAACCGTAGGAGGGGTAAAAGCTTTAGTGATACGGGTCAAGGATGTACAAAACCGCGGAAGAGGGACCCTCCACGGGGGCAAAGAAGGAACAACACGAGGAGAAACATCAGAAATACGAACGGAAAGAGAATCCTGTAGGCGAGATAACCAGACAGAAAGAGGGAGGTGGTGAAGAGGAACAGGAACCGCAGGAGGGGTAAAAGTTAAAGCACGACAGAGGCGAGAGGAAGGATGTTGCAAGGACCGCGCAAGATAGCGAAGACAGTAGCGATCACGGCGGTCCTGGAGAGACAGGAAGCCAGTGTCAACATACAAGCTAAGGATAGGAGTCGAACGAAAGGCACCAGAACTGAGTCGCAACCCAGTATGGTGCAAAGCATCAAGACAGCGAAGAGTAGAAGGAGAAGCAGACGAGTAAGCAGGGCAACCATAATCGTGCTTAGACAGGACGAGAGAGGAATGTAAAGCAAGGAGAGTGCGCCTATCTGCCCCCCAAGAAGTATGGGACAAGACCTGAAGGAGGGTAAGGGCCTTAGAGCACTCAACACGGAGGTAAGAGATATGGGGAGACCAAGACAAACGAGTGTCAAGGAATAACCCCAAAAGCTTCGCGGAATCTTTGTATTCAAGGGGATGACCATAAAGTGACAAAGAGGGACGAAGAACAACCCGTTTCCACGTAAAAGTCATGGCACAAGTCTTAGAAGTAGAGAACTTGAAGCCATGATCTGTGGCCCATGACGACACGGCATCAATTGCAAGTTGAAGCCGGCGTTGAAGGAGAAGCGAATCATCACCCTGACAACAAAGGGTAAGATCATCGACATAGAGAGCGGAGAAGACACCAGAAGGAAGAGAGGAAAGAAGACCATTGAGGGCAACCAGAAAAAATAGTAGTGCTCAGAACACTACCTTGGGGCACACCCTCGTATTGCTAAAAAGAGGGAGAGAGAGCGGTACCAAGGCGCACCCGAAAGGAACGACGAGAGAGGAAGCTGCGGAGAAAGAGAGGGAGATGACCACGAAGGCCAAAAGAATGAAGTTGAGATAGGATATGATAACGCCAAGTGGTGTCGTAAGCCTTTTCCAGGTCAAAAAGGACGGCAACAACGGAGGTCTTCGCAGCAAAAGCAGTACAAATATAGACCTCCAAGTTCACCAGGACATCTGTCGTGCTGCGGCACTTGCGGAAACCAAATTGAGAAGGGGAGAGGAGGTGATGGTGTTCCAGGAACCACATCAGACGAACGTTAACCATACGTTCAAAGAGTTTGCAGACACAACTTGTGAGAGCAATAGGGTGAAAGTCCTTAGGGGAAGTACCCAGAGACCCCGGTTTGCGAACAGGGAGGACAACGGCATCCAGCCAGTCCTCAGGGACTGACGACGACTCCCAGATCCGATTATACAGACTCAGTAAATACTGAGACGTGCTCGGAGGGAGATGGCGAAGCATCTCATAATGAATACCATCGGAGCCCGCCGCCGTAGAACCGCAGAGGGCCAGGGCAGAACGAAGTTCAGAGAGAGAGAGAAGGGATCATTATATAGAAGCTGAAGATGAGTGCAGAAATCTAAAGGACGAGACTCAAGGACAGGTTTACGAAGAAGGAAAGATTGGGGAAGATGAAGACCAGAGCTAACAGAAGAAAAGTTGGAACCCAGTTCGGAAGCGACCTGCAACGGGTCCGCCACAAGAGTATCATGGAGGTGAAGGACCGGTGAAACATCGGGAACGAACTTACCCGCTATCTTGCGGATACGCTTCCAGATCTGGGCCAGAGGGGTTTCGGACGTAATTGTTGAGTCAAAAGATGCCCAACATTCACGTTTAGCCGTACGGATGGCCCTACGGGCCACCGCACTCGCTTTCCGAAAGAAAAGAAATGAATCGGTCGTCTGCCTACGGTGGTGCCTCTTCCAGGCTGCACGCTTACAGCGGACAGCCCGAGCACAGTCCGCATTTCACCAGGGAACGCACTTCCGTGGACCCCGAGAGGAAGAGCAAGGAATAGAGCGGAGGGCAGCTTTGAAGACTGTCATGAAAAAGGAGGAGAGCGCGAGAGAGAGGCAGAAGGGAAAGGTCAGAGAGAGCAGCACTAAGGGTAAATAGGGTCCAGTCTGCCTTAGCAAACTGCCACCTAGGGAAAGAGAGGGAAGGGCGAAAAGAGAAAAAGGAAACAAGGATGGGGAAATGATCACTTCCATGGAGGTCATCAAGAACCTGCCACGTGAAATCTAAGTAAAGAGAAGAAGAGCAGAGAGAAAGATCAAGACAAGAAAGGGTGCGAGTCCGAGAGTCCAAATGAGTGGGCTCACCAGAATTCAGAAGAGACAGGGAAGAAGAGAGGAGAAACGGCTCAAGGAGGCGACCCCGGGTATTCGTCAGAACGTCACCCCAAAGAGAATGACGACAATTGAAGTCACCCAGCAGGAGCACAGGCTCCGGCAAGGAGTCGAGGAGGTGTTTCAAATTAGGAAGAGAAAGCGGGACACTCGGGGGGAGATAAATGGAACAAACTGTGTACCATTTCCCCACAAAGATACGAGCAGCAGAACAATGGAGAGGCGAAGAAAAAAGTAAAGGAACAAAGGGAACATCAGCACGAATCAAGAGAGCAGAAGAATTAGAAGCCCCAGCAATGTCTGGAGGGGGGGGGGGGAGAAAGGAATAGCCACGAAAACGACCAGGACGAGCACCAAGCATTGGCTCCTGGAGACAGACACAAAGGGGCGAAAACCGCGAAATCAGAAGTTGGAGTTCGAGGAAATTGGCGTAATAACCTCGAACGTTCCATTGAAGAATGGACAACGACGAGATGAGAAAGGACAAAAACAGAGAACAAGGAAGAAACAAAGGCGAAAGAGCAACAGAGCACGTTAAAGAATATCAGGGTCGGGATCAGGGTCAGCAAAGTCAGGGTTAGGGGGCATGGGTAAACTGAGCAAAGACGGAGGGAAGGAAACGGGAGAACAGATCAGAGGTGGGCAGGCTAGGTCCGGAGGAGGAGGAAGAGGAGGAAGAGGAGGAGGAGGAGACAACGGAGAGGAGCAGTCAAGGACAGCAGCAGGAAGAGGGGGAGTAGAAAGAGGGGAGCGCACCCCAGCAAGAGCAGCAACCGAAAGGGAAGCAGGGGCCAAAGAAACCTCCATAGCAGGAACAGGGGGCGCAATCACTGAAACGGGAGGGGAAGGAGCAACAGAGCCAGAAGTAGGAGCTGAGGAAGAAAGCGAAGCCTTCTTACCCGCCGGGGAAGAGGAAGGAGAGGAGCCAGGCTTACGCTTCTGACTGAAAGAGACCGGTGTCCCAGCAACTACGTACCGGGCAACGGATTCCAGTGTCTCCACAGGAGAAGCCGAACGAGAGCACACACGACGGCCGTTAGGAGAGCGATGGACATCCGCCCGCACCGACAGGCGGTGGGGAGAGCCGATAGATGGAGGAAGAGGATGGGAAGGAGGATCGGAGGGGGACGAGGAAGAAGACACAGGAGACATGACAGACTGGGTTGAAAGAAGGGGAACCCCAGACAGAGGACCAGGAGGGGGACCCCTCGGGAGAGAACTCAAAGGAACAGAGGAGGGGGCAGTGGGCGTATCAGGGTTCAAGGCCCGGAAACGGTTGAGAGTCTGAGGAAGGGGGGAAGGACGAAGAGAGGAAGAGCGCAACACGCGAGCATAAGAGATGTTAGTATAAGGCGGGAGCCGGCGAACCTGGCGCCTCGCCTCAGGAAAAGATAAACGCTCCCGGTGCTTCAGGTTAAGGACGGCCGCCTCAAGCTTGTAATGGACACAGGCACAGGAGAAGGTAGGATGGGCCTCACCGCAGTTGAGGCAGCGAGCTTGGGTAAGGGTAAGAGACAGAGACAGACAGTCCCAGAGCAGCGGAGGGCACCATGCCCAAACCTCCAGCACATGTTACAAAGTCGAGGAGAAGGAATATACTCCTGGACAGAGCACCTAGCACCAGCAAGAATGACAGAGGATGGAAGGGTCCTACCATCAAAGGTGATCTTCACAACGCGAAGGGGTTGACGGCGACGACCACGAGGGGGACGAGTAAACGAGTCAACCTGGAGGACAGAATGGCCTTGGGCATCAAGGATATGCCGAATATCATCGTGGCAATCCTGCAGATTCCGAACACCGGTTGCAACATGGGGTGGGAGGAGAATAGTGCCAACACTGGCATTCATCTGAACGTTCTTGGAGACCCGAACAGGGATCTCGCCAAGGCAAGATAAGGCAGCCAAGCGGGAAGCCGCATCCTGAGAAGGAGCAGCAATGACACGTGTACCGAGACGAGTGGGGTTGAAAGTATCAGACGCATCCACGGAATCTACAAGATGCCGATGGAGGGAGAAATCGTCAGGAGGCGCAGAATCAAGAGGGAGGAGATCAAAGTATTTGGCCCATGAAGCAGGACCAAATCAGATCAGCAGGACCTGATACGCATCAGCACGGGAAGGAATCGAGCGAGTGCGGTTGGGGCGCGAACGGCGTTGAGAACCCCTAGAGAGGGGTCAAAAGGCGCAGTAGTCACAACGAAAGACTTAGCCACACCAGGGGACGAGGTGGTCACCACCGGGGGCTGGAGGCTCGACCCAACCACAGACGAGGGAGGGGAGCTGAGGGAGGGGAGCTAGGGGAAGAAGTCAGGACGGTCAAAGGAGGAGCAAGGTCGGGGCCCAACGCAGCGGGAGCTACAGAGCCTGGTCTTCCAATACAGGCCGACTCGGGGGCTTGGTCGCCCACCCCACGAGCCTGAGAGGGTACAACGGAAACATTCAACGACATAGAGACGAAAAGTGACAAATTCATCCACGAATGTGCCCCCATACCCACCATGGAGCCACAATTAGAGGCAGGACACCCAACAGGAAGCTATCGCCGATCATACCGGGGCCCTCTAGTGGTGCGTCGTGAGTATACGCCCCACAAACGCCACCTTAAGAACCGTCAGTCCGTCGAGATCGGGTTCAGCGACGAAAGGGGAACTGACAATAAAAGGTTCCCCTCGCTCGAGACGTTGGGTACTACAGTTCTACGGGTGCAAGAGTATTCCTCTTCGAGCACCCGGGCGTCAAAATAGAAGAAGTCCAAAGAAATAATCCAAAACAAGCAAAAGGTCGGCAGGAAACGACAAGCAGATAGGAGAAGAGGGGGGAGAAAAACGAAACATAAGGAAAAGGAAAAACGATCCGGCACAATTGGAGAAGACAGCAGCAGGAGTGCAAGGCCAGAAAAGGACAGAGGACTGCCCATCGGAGCATCACACTCCGGCAGCCGTCCACCAAGCCCCCTCACGACGCCAACGGGCCGGATGGGGAGGGGGATGGGCTGACCAAGACAAACGAGAGTCAAAGACTAACCCCAAAAGCTTAGCGGAATCCCTGTACAATGAGATGACCATAAAGCGACAAAGAGGGACGAAAAACGACATGCTTCTGAGTAAAAGTCATAGCACAAGTCTTAGACGCAGAGAACTTGAAGCCATGATCGGTGGCCCAAGACGACACGGCATCAATCGCACGTTGAAGCCCCCGTTGAAGGAGAGGCAAATCATCACCCCGACAGCAAAGGGTAAGATCATCAACATAGAAAGCGGAGAAGACGCCAGAAGGAAGAAAGAGAGGAAAGAAGACCGTTGAGGGCAACTAGAAAGAGAGAAGTGCTCAGAATACTACCCTGGGGTACACCCTCATACTGCCGAAAAGGGGCAGAGAGAGTGGTACCAAGCCGCACACGAAAGGAACGACGAGAGAGGAAGCTCTGGAGGAAGAGAGGGACGTTCCCACGAAGGCCAAAAGAATGAAGTTGAGACAGAATATGATACCGCCAGAAAGTGTCGTAAGACTTTTCCAGGTCAAAAAACACGGCAACAACGGAGGTCTTCGCAGCAAAAGTAGTACGAATAGAGACCTCCAAGTTCAACAGGACATCCGTTGTGCTGCGGCACTTGCGAAACCCAAATTGAGAAGGGGAAAGGTGGTGATAGTGTTCTAAGAACCACATCAAACGAACGTTAACCATACGTTCAGAGAGCTTGCAGACAACTCGTGAGGGCAATAGGGCGGGAGTACTTGGGGGATGACCCGAGAGACCCTGGTTTCCAAACAGGGAGAACAGCAGCATCGAGCCAGTCTTTAGGGACTGACGACGACTTCCAGACCCGATTGTACAGACTCGGTAAATACTGAGACGTGCACGGAGGTAGAGGGCGAAGCATTTCATAATGAATGCCATCGGAGCCCGCTGCCGTAGAACCGCAAAGGGCTAGGTTATATCTTGAGGTTATCTTGAGTTGATTTCGGGGCTTTGTTTTTAGTGTCCCAGTGGCCCGGTCCTTGACCACGCCTCCACCCCCAAGAAGCAGCCCGTGACAGTTAACTAACTCCCAGGTACCCATTTACTGCTAGGTAACAGGGGCATAGGGTTAAAGAAACTCTGCCCATCGTTTCTCGCTGGCGCCCGGGATCGAACCCGGGACCACAGGTTCACAAGTCCAGTGTGCTGGACGCTCGGCCGACCAGCTCCAGGGTAGACTGAAGCTCAGAGAGAGAGAAGGGATCATTATAGGGAAGGTGAAGAGAAGTACAGAAATTTAAAGGATGAGATTCTAGAAAAGGCTTACGAAGAAAGGAGTGGGGAAGATGAAAACCAGAACTACCAGAAAAAAAATGAGAACCCAGTTTGGTCGCGACCTGCAACGGGTCCGCCACAAGAGCACCATCGAGGCAAAGGACCGGTGAGACATCGGGAACGAACTTAACCGCAATCTTGCAGATACGCTTCCAGACCAGTGGGAGAGGAGTTTCGGACGTAACAGTGGAGACATAAGATGCCCAGAAAGCACGTTTAGCCGCACGGATGGTCCTACGGGCCACCACACTCGCCTTCCAAAACAAAAGAAAAGACTCAACCGTCTGCCGGCGGCGATGTCTCTTCCAGGCTGCACACTTACAGCGGACAGCTCGAGCACATTCTACCAGGGAACGCACTTCTGCGTTCCCCGAGAGGAAGAGCGAGGAATAGAGTGGAGGGCAGCGTAAAAGACGTCATGAAAAAGAAGGAGGGCGCGAGGGAGAGGCAGAATGGAGAGGTCGGAAATAGTAGCACGGAGAGTAAAGAGGCGCCAGTCAGCCTCAACAAACCGCCACCTAGGGAAGGAGAGAGGAGGGGGAAGAGAAAAAAGTAACAAGGATAGGAAAATGGTCACTGCCATGGAGGTCATCAAAGACCCGCCACCCGAAATCTAAGGAAAGGGATGACGAGCACAGAGAAAGATCGAGACAAGAAAGAGTGAGTCCGAGAGTCCAAATGAGTGGGCTCAAAAGAATTAAGAAGGGACAGGGAAGAAGAGAGGATGAAAGGTTAAAGGATGTGACCCCGGATGTTTGTCAGCACTTCACCCCAAAAGGCATGACGACAATTGAAATCACCCAGCAGGAGCACAGGCTCCGACAAGGAGTCTAGGTGGTGTTTAAGATCGGAAGAAAAAGTGGGACAGTGGGGGGGGGGGATAAATGGAACAAACTGTGCACCATCTACGCACAAAGACACGGGCAGCAGAACAGTGGAGAGGCGAGGAAAAAAGTAAGGGGACAAAGGGAACATCGGAGCGAATCAAGAGAGCAGAAGAATTATGGACCTCAGCTGTCGCTGGGGGAGGGGGGGGGGGAAGAAAAGAATAGCCACGGAAGCGACCAAGCATCGGCTCCTAGAGACAGACACAAAGGGGCGAAAACTGTGAAATAAGAAGTTGGAGGTAAAAAAAATTGGCGTAAAATCCACGGATGTTCCATTGAAGAAAAGACATCAGCAAAGAGAGCGAGGAGAGCAACAGAGAGCAAAGAAGAAACAAAGGTGAAGAAGAAACACAGCACGCTAAAAAAGAACAGGATCAGGGTCAGCGAAGTCAGGGTTAGGGGGCATGGGTAAACTGAGTAAAGGAGGAGGGAAAGAAGCGGGAGGACAAACCAGAGGTGGACGAGCAGGGTCTGGAGGAGAGGAAGGGGAGGAGGGGCAGAAAGATGGGAGCGCACCTCAGCAAGGGCCGCAACAGAGATGAAACCAGGGGCGAAAGAAACCTCCACAGCAGCAACAGGTGGCTCCACCACCAAAGCGGGAGGGAAAGGAACGATAGAATCAGAGATAGAGGGTGAAGAAGGAAGTGAAGCCTTCTTACCGACCGGGGAGGAGAGGAGAGGAGCCAGGTTTCCGCTTTTGACTCAAAGATACAGGCGTCCCAGCAGCAATATACTGGGCAATAGACTCCAGCGTCTCAATAGTAAAAGTAGAGCGAGAGTGAACAGCACAACCATCAGGAGAGCGATGGACATCGACCTGCACAGTCAGGCGGCGTGGAGAGCCAAGAGACGAAGGAGAATGATGGGAAGGAGAACCAGAGGGAGAGGGAAAAAAAGACACAGGCGACGTGACAGATTGGGTAGAAAGAAGGGGAGCCCTAGACAGAGAACCAGGAGGGGGACCCTTCGGGAGAGAACGGAGGGAAACAGGGGAGGTGATGGTGGGCGTGACCGGGTCTAAGGGTTGGAAACGGTTGTGAGACTGAGGAAGGCAGGAAGGACGAGGAGAGGAAGAGCGCACCACGCGAGCATAGGAGACACCAGCGAAAGAGAGGAGACCATGAACTTAGCGCCGAGCCTCTGTTAAAGACAAACGGTCCCGGTGCTTCAAGTGGAGGACAGCAGCCTCAAGTTTGTAACGAATACACCCACGGGAGAAGGTAGGGTGGGCCTTACCGCAATTGAGGCAGCGGGCCTTGGGAGAAGTGCACTCTAACTTAGAGTGACCCTCGCTTCCCCACAGAGGACAGAGACACAGGACTTGAACATTTGAGGGTACCATGCCCAAACCTCCAGCACTTACTGCAGAGCCGAGGAGATCGAATATGCTCCTAAACGGAGCATCTGGCACCAGCAAGAATGACAGAGGGCGGAAGGGTCCTACCATCAAAGGTATCCTTCACAACCCGAAGGGGCACACGGCTATTACCACGAGGGGGATGAGTAAATGTATCCACCTGGAGGACAGGTGGACGAGGGCCTGGGCCTCGAGGATATGCTTGATATCCTCATGGCAGTCCTCGAGATCCCTAACACCGGTCGCAACATGGTGCGGGAGGAGAACAGTACCAACACTGGCATTCAACCGAGTGTTCTTTGAGACCCGAACAGGGGTCTCGCCAAGGCAGGACAAGGCGGCCAAGTGGGTGGCCGCATCCTGAGAAGGAGCAGCAACGACACGGGTACCAAGATGAGTGAGGTTGAAGGTGACAGAGGCATCCACAGAATTGACAAGATGCCTATGAAGGGAAAAATTGTCAGGAAGAGTTGAATCCAAAGGTTGGAGTC
Source organism: Procambarus clarkii (assembly GCF_040958095.1). Classification (NCBI taxonomy): domain Eukaryota; kingdom Metazoa; phylum Arthropoda; class Malacostraca; order Decapoda; family Cambaridae; genus Procambarus; species Procambarus clarkii. Next base: position 36,726,153 of record NC_091190.1, read on the forward strand.
AAAGTACTTAGTCCACGTAGCAGGAAGTAAGATGGGAAGGGAGCATATGAGAGCGACCGTGGCTGGGACGGCGATGAGAACCCTTAGAGAGAGACGGGTCACAAGGTGCAGTAGTCACAAGAAGAGATGGAGCCTTGCAAGGTGATGAGACTGTCACCACAGCAGGCTTGGGCTCGACCCAACCACAGAAGAGGGAGGGGAGCAGGGAGGAAGAATCTGTTTCTGCG